>NC_064921.1:207862238-208165268 GCF_023897955.1 Schistocerca gregaria
TTATGTTGGTTTCCTGGCAAGTAGAAGTGTTCATTATAAAGTTTCTAAAACTATTTTCTTTGAACAAAGGAAGGGAGGAAGAGAGAAAAGATTAGATTAATTCTGCTCTTCCTCATCACCTCACTTGAGCAGAGGTAAATAATGTGCTATAATGGTTTGCTCCTGATCAGATCACAGGGTCATAAATGCATCATATGTTTTAATGAAACATGAAAAAGTAGTGACTCAATGCACTAAAATTTATGTACTTTGGTTGCATTGCCAAATATGATTCCATTTCATGAATGGGAATGAAAATGGCCCATCATCCCTGCAGTTAGGTCAACACCACAAGAGATGTGTGGCAGTGCAAAATATCTTGAATGGAACTTCATGATTGAGTGGGGTGTTCCCTAAAAAGTTCAGAACAACACAATCATTACTCATAAACTAAGTTTGCTTTAAGTAGTTGTCATGATAGTTATCCTGAGTAAAACTGTTCTGTTTGCATGTTATCAAATGTAAGTGTGTAGTATTTAATTAAATGTCTAATTGAGTTCAGGAATAGACCCTTAATGTCTCACAGTTCAGAAATGTGTTCATACTTAGGCAGTTGTAAAGAAAATCACCATTTCATACTCACTGTTTTTTCAAGTTCATCATGAATTACTAGATGCCTTAAAAAAGCGACTAGCATTTTGAGATGGACTAAAAAACTAGATCTGAAGTGTTAAGTACTTACTTAAGTACTTTTTTTTGTTCGGTAGTTGTAATTTACTCTGATTTTTCAAATGTCTTGGAATGCTAAGAGATTAAGGCTAGTTTTATTTTCTTTTTCCAGTGGTCCTGTTACTGAGGCTGTTATGCCTGTTGGAAAACATGCTGAAGAATATAATATGAATCATCCTCGTAGAGGACATGCAGTCATTTTCAATAATGACACATTTGATACACCAGGTGTTAGTAAACGATTGGGTTCAGATGCTGATGTTAAAAATCTGAACCGTCTTTTCACAGCTTTGGACTTCGAAATTACAGTTCACTGTAATAAAGAATACAGTGAAATAAAAAAGATATTACTGGACTGTGAGTATTTTACCTACTAGTTATATGTATTTCAATTAATTAGTTCATCTAAGTACACTGATTTTGTGATTAATAACTATAAATACAGATAAGGTTAATAAAGTTGATTCTAAGAAAATACTCAGTTACTGTGAAAGAGATTGTGGAAAAGAAAAGATTACTGTGGAAAAGATTTGTCTTAACTGGTGATTTAAATCACCCCTCTGACCACTAAGAAACAACCATAATTGTAGACAATTTCCAGTTTCTTCCAGTCATTGGAAGAAGTCAAATGATACCTTTCCTTCTGATTCAAATGTTAAATCAAAATGCCATGGTTGTGCCCTTCAGACCACGAGACGTTGAGTGGTTGCTATATTATGATGTCGTGTGGCATCATCTGGATGCAATGTATAGGGGGTATTTCATACAGCCGTCCATCGTTTTAGTACTCTCATGATTAACCATCTTTGAAGGGGAAATAATCACAATCACAAGCAGATTTTACAAGTTTAATTCACTATTAGGTACCATTACAGCCTATAGTATTTCTGTAATAGTAACAGGGAAAGGTAATACAAAAAAAACCTATTATGTAAGTCTTTGTGGATCATCACTGATGCAATTGCATAACATACAGTAAATGATATAAGGTAAGTTTGAGAGATGCAAAAATTTCCTGTTTCACAATTACATGTACAGAGGGAAATTAATTGAAGTTTGAGACATATGAGAATGGAAGAAAATCTGCTTCTTAGTTTCATACTTTGCATAAAGTCAGAATATGTCAGTTTCTGAATTGCTGAACATAATGGCTTAGAGACATCAGGTAAAGTATGGACACAGTTAGTTAAACTGAAAAAGCAAAAGTAATTTGTCATAAATACTTAACAGAACAAGAAAGGTTGGCTTAAGTGTTTCATAAATTATATTTAGTGTATCCCAAGAAATATTTTTATTAAATTACTCATTGCAGTTCATATTTTACAACAGTACACCTATTTGCACCTTTTCGTATATTACAAAGAAGTTAATAAATAGCTTAATTATCACACTTCAAAAACTAGTTGCAATTGTCAACATGCAAACTATTACAGAATCTGTTAGCCAATTATGCATTTAAAGCATTACTACATTTAGGTGATGTATTCACAAAAGTAGTAAGGAGCATGGTGCAAGTTAATTGGTAACTTGGTAACAAAGTGTAAACACAATACTAGTTTCTTGTCCCTTGTTACTGTATACATTAAGAACTCCCATATCAGTGAAGATACTGCTTAGTAATTAAATTTATGAGTTAAAATCAGCTATCACGGGATTTACTTTAGAAATACTACATTAAACAATTCTTCATGCCCTAGTGTCTCATAGAATTATCTTCAGACATAATTCTATTAAAGGGGTAGCATTCTTTCAGTAAAAGTGAGCAACAAGGACATGATGTAAAGTAACTAACTCCACATCTTGAAAAAAGCCTCTTCGAAGACATAGAAATTTGTACTTGCTGTTTACTATGCTCTACAATTACTTGTTATTGGTATATGCTTCTAATTAAGAACCGCACTTTGAATAGGTTAATATTTACACAAAAACATAATAATGTGAAATCCATCTTGTATATGTATCAGGGGCTAAAAAATGATAAAAATTGCAGGTAAATGTAATTGATGAGAAATTATTTTTGAAGTCCATGCTCTACATTTCATGAAGATGTTGATAGTAATTCTTGTATATTAAATACAGTATTGTGGTTCATTTCAATCTCCTCTGATGAATTTATGTCTTCAAATTGTTCTGGATTTCAAAAGCATTATGACCTGGGTGGTAAAACTGCATTTGCAGTGTCAGCAGCTTTTCTGTTGCTTGCTGCTGTTGGCAATTGTTTGCCAAATGAATCGCAGGGAGTAAGCATGACAAACTATCAAATGTAGGTTGAATTTTCAGTAAAACCAGAAAAAAGACATAAAAATGTTACTGCAATGACAGGTGTGTTTATCTGGCTATGCTTCTTTCCAATCACCAAAGAAATACTAAAATCAATGAGACATGCAAAATTCATAATAACCAGGTCAGTGAAAGTTACTCTGGCACTCCTAGTGTTGGAAACAAATATAATAAATTCACATCTTATGCTGAAAGGTGCTACAAGATGTGATTTTCTTTAGCTACCGTGTACTATTACCTAGTTGCTATAACAGTCAACTGATTGCCAACATCAGTATGAAATGCTAGAGTCACTGACAACATAAGTGCACTTCAGCTATGGTGCATTCTATGAACATTGTTCAGGCTTTGCTGGTAGTTCCAAGTAACAATAACTTCAGAAATTAATATATATTGTGAAAAAACTGTCATACTTCTCACGAGGTGTCACACATGCAGCAGTTCGAATGTAGGTACTATATTATACAGAAGAGGTGCTACCACAGCTCTTGTTTATCATTTCCAACTTCACTTTTATTTTTACTACCGGGCACCATGGGTTCTAGGCTTGCCCCAGTTTATTGGCTGGTTGATGGACCAATTTTTCTATAGCCCAGAGAGCTCACACACTGCCTGACCAACTGCGCTTTGCAATTACAGTGTGTGCACGTTTGCTATGGGCAAAGAAATGGCTAATGCAAAGAAAGAAATTCATCCATGCTCTGTTAGTAATGGAGCTGGAAGCCAGTGATATTCTGAATTACTTAAGAATGGATGAAACATGTTTTTCAGTTTTTCTAAGTGTCACCAAACCATATTTGTTGAAAAGAAGTCACAAGAAGATTTGTAAGCTGCAAGGAGGAACTGTTCACTACATTTTGATTTCTACCTGCTGGCAGAAAGTAAGAGGACCTAAGTCAGTGCAATTGTATCCCCACAATTATTTAAGATGATCACTGCAATCTGAACTATGGTTTAGCTGCAGGAAGAAACTCCTCATGCGTCATGCTAAAAAAAAATCGTGCAGACTTTATGAATTTATGTATGTAGTACAAAGGTACTGTGTGTTAAGTTTATGAAACTTGCTTCAGATTAGAGGAAGAAAGACTACAGACTTTGGCCATGCACGTCATGTAATAAAGAGGCTTACAGCAACAAATTCGTAAGAAATCAACCATCTAACAACAGTTAGAAACATAAAATTTATTATGCCTTACTCATCGTAGCAGAGAGTGGCAATAGACTCGATTTCTAACAATGAACCAAGTCTATTTTATTGATAAGTCCATTGTCTGTCGATATTTCAGTATTTAGATTTTATTTCTAATAGGTATCAGAATTGAAATAACAGGTTTGATTTGTTTGTTTGTTTTTTGGTTTTTAGATTTCATTCCTGATAAGCATCAGAAATAAAACCTAAAAACTGAAATGGTCAACACAATGACTGGCATTACTGAATTTTTACCTCTTAAGGGTCAGTAGTTGTCATTCATACTGTCTTTTCGTAATTTTTCTTTTTTCCCAAACAAGTTTCATATTAATAGCCAGAAGAAGCCACTGCATGTAACATGTGCAAAATATCCCAACAGAAAATTGACTCGTGTTAATCTAATCTGTGCTAATTATGGGAATTATTTCAATATAGGCCTATATTAAGCAAGAAACTGAGACTCCCTATAAATTCTAAAGAATTTAATGAAGTGTTGTATTACCCAGTTCTGCTCCAAATGATGCGTTAAACTGAATTCTATTTGAAAACTTCTTTCAGTTGCAGGACAAACAGTCCTATGTTAAACATACCAATGTTCTTATGTCAGAGACATAAATGTTGCTCTATGATAAATATCAATGTTTATCCAGATGCTAAGCTGGCCACCTTGATTTGATGTGACAGAGGAAGTAGCTTTAAGAAAGTAGAGGCTTTAATTTTATGATTTTGAATTTGTCAAAGTGAGCACAGCATTCATAGCAGTTAAAATGGTTAGTAGTAATTTGTTTCTGACATAGACTTATATTTGTTGATTATGTCTTGACTAACTTCAGTTCTTGATCTGTGGTATATGAAAATGAATGAAAGCAACAACAAAATGTTTCTTCTGTGTACATACAATGTATGCTTGTTTATAATGCGATATGTGAATTCAGCTATGAAGAAACTTTCTTTATTTCAGTGTCAAAGGAAGATCACTCGGATGCCGACTGCATCGTAGTAACGGTGCTAACTCATGGTTTGAAAGAAGGTTATATTCTTTCAAAGGATGTACCTTACTCTGTTGACTACTTGTGGAAACCATTTACGGCTGATAAATGTACCACGTTGGCTGGAAAACCAAAAATCTTCATTGTGCAGGCAAGTGAAAATGTGTATTTTCAAGTTAACGTAGAGTAGTACATAATCACTGAAACAATATTAACTAACATTTTTGATGTTGTACTTAGTGTTCACACTGGCATTAATATCAATCACAGTAAATACCTGAAATAATGACTGATTCGTCAAGAGATCGATGAATGGCAAAGAATATTTGATATGTAGTGTGGGGAATGGGAGAGAACTAACGTGTGGATAACACAAAAAGAACTAAAATAATTACAGTTAATCAAACTGTTCTATCAATATAATTTATCAACAGCTCATTCCATAATGACTTACAGTTCATTGGTGTTCATACATGGCCTCATGTGTAAACATGAATTCTCAGTACTGTGCTGTGGGGTCTGCTGCATTCCCAATTGTGTGGGGCAATGCAGCTCATGTATGTTACTCAGTTAGTGCTTTCAAGGGTTGTTAGAAGCACAGTTAATGCCAGATTGACTGCTGAATTGTTACACACTAAATTGTGGCAGTGACATTCAGCTACAACCATTACACACAAAACTGAGAACATCTGCCTTATAATCATCACCTGTGGTTGACAATACCACCTAGTGACTACTGCCCCCAAATCAGGGTTTGTAGGTAACATACACACAATGCAATACAACAGCAGGCTGCCATATTACAAGGAAATGGGAAGGCATTGTTAACACAGAACAGTCTCAGTGTGAGGTATTTGATATTCAGGCATCTACTACTACTACTACTACTACTACTAGTAGATCATCTTTGTATAGCAAGTGTGTGATCTTGTGTTGGTCACTTATTATTATTATTATTATTATTATTATTATTATTATTATTATTATTATTATTAATAAGTGACCAACACAAGATCACACACTTGCTATACAAAGATGATCTAAAACTACTGGCAGCAACAACTCAACCAATTACTAAAGATAACAGAAGTATTCAGCAATGATACAAATATGGCTTTCGGAACAGACAAATGTAAGAAAAATAGCATAGTCAAGGGAAAACACACTAACCAGGAAGATTGCATATTGGATAACCACGGTGACTGCATACAAACGATGGAAAGAAACAGATGCCTATAAATATCTAGGATGCAGACAAAAAATAGGACTAGATAATACAAATATTAAAGAAGAACTAAAAGAAAAATATAGAGAGAGACTAAAAAATACTGAAAACAGAAATGACAGCAACAAACAAAACAAAAGCTAAAAATACTTATGCTATACCAATATTGACCTACTCATTTGGAGTAGTGAAATGGAGCAACACAGACCTAGAAGCACTCAATACACTTACACGATCACAATGCCACAAATACAGAATACATCACATACATTCAGCAACTGAAAGATTCACATTAAGCAGAAAGGAAGGAGGAAGGGGATTTATCGACATAAAAAACCTACATTATGGACAGGTAGACAATTTAAGAAATTTTTTTTCTAGAACGAGCAGAAACTAGCAAAATACACAAAGCAATCACTCATATAAATACATCGGCTACACCACGGCAATTTCATAACCACTTCTACAACCCTTTAGATCACATAACATCAACAGATACGAAGAAAGTAAATAAGAAAAAGAAAACACTACATGGCAAGCACCCGTATCATCTAACACAGCCACACATCGATCAAGACCCATCCAACACATGGCTAAGAAAAGGCAATACATACAGTGAGATGGAAGGATTCATTATTGCAATACAGGATCAAACAGTAAACAGATAAATGCAGACTTTGCAAACAACAAATAGAAACAGTAGATCACATCACAAGCAGATGTACAATACCAGCAAATACAGGATACCCCAGAAGACATGACAAGGTAGCAAAAATAATACCTCAACAGCTTGCCTTACAACATAAACTTATAAAACAACACATTCCCACATACAAGTATGCACCACAAAATGTACTGGATAATGATGAACCCAAATTATACTGGAACAGAACCAATATAACAGATAAACCACCACCACATAACAAACCTGACATCATACTTACCAATAAAAAGAAGAAATTAACACAACTAATCGAAATATCCATACCCAATACAACAAATATACAAAAGAAAATAGGAGAAAAAATTGAAAAATACATCCAACTGGCTGAGGAAGTCAAGGATATGTGGCATCAGGATAAAGTTGACATTTTACCAATTATACTATCAACTATAGGAGTCATACCACACAATATCCACCAGTACATCAATGCAATACAGCTACATCCAAACTTATATATACAACTACAGAAATCAGTAATTATTGATACATGTTCAATTACCCGAAAGTTCCTAAATGCAATATAACATACACCATACAGTTAAAAGGAAGTCACGCTTGATCAAGGGCCGCGTCACTTTCTACTTCTGACCAGACATAACGTCCGAGATAAGAAAGAAATAATAATAATAATAATAATAATAATAATAATAATAATAATAATAATACCCAAATGCCAATGTGTCATAGGCATATAGTCAAACACATTAAGCTCAGAGACCAGTGATTCATGTTTTGAACACACATTCATATGAGGTGGTTGGACCCCCCTCCCCCCCCCCCCAATCAATCTCTTGATTGGTTTGATACGATCCATCATGAATTCTTCTCCTGTGCTAACTTCCTCATTTCAGAGTAGCACTTACAGCCTGTGTCCTAAACTATTTGGTGGATGTATTCCAATCTCTGTCTTCCTCTACAGTGTTTGCTTTCTACAGGTCCCTTCCGTACCATGGAAGTCATTGCTTCATGTCTTAACAGATGTCCTGTCATTATGTCCCTTCTCTTTGTCAGTGTTTCCCATATATTCCTTTCTTCCCCAATTCTGTGCAGAACTTACTCATTCCTTCCCTTATCAGACCACCTAATTTTCAACCTTCTTTTGTAGCACCACACCTTAAATGCTCAGATTACCTTCTGTTCTGGTTTTCCCATAGTCTTTGTTTCACTCCTATACAATGCTGTGCTCCAAATGTACATTCTCGAATATCTCTTCGTCAAGTTAAGGCCTGTGTTAGATACTGGTGGACTTCCCTTGGTCAGTAATGCCCTTTTCGCTAATGCTAGTCCGATTCTGATGTCATCCTTGCTCTGTCCCTCTTTGGCTATTTTGCTGCCTAGGTAGTGGAATTCCGTAACTTCATGACCATCAGTCCTAATGTTAAGTTCCTCACTGTTCTTATCTCAGCAACTTGTCATTACTTTGGTCTTTCTTTGATTTACTGTCAGTTCATATACTGTATTCATTAGACTGTTCATTCCATTCAGATGATGATGTAATTCTTAGTCACTTTCACTCAGGATAAAATCATCATCAGCAAATCGTATCATTGATATCATTTCACCTTGAATTTTAATTCCAGTCCTGAACCTTTCTTTCATTTCCATCATTGCTTGTTCGATGTGCAGATAGAACAGTAGTAGAGCACTTAATTATGTCATCTGCCCTTATTATTCCCTCTTGCCTCTCATACATGTTGTGTATTACCTGCGTCTCGCTATAGCTTTTATATATAATAGAGGGAAACAATCAATGTTGGAAAAATATATCTAAAAACAAAGATGTAACTTACCAAAAGAAAGCGCTGGCACGTTGATAGACACAAAAACAAACACAAAATCCAAGCTTTCGGAACCAACGGTTGCTTTCATCAGGAAAGAGGGAAGGAGAGAGAAAGACAAAAGGATGTGGGTTTTAAGGGAGAGGGTAAGGAGTCATTCCAATCCTGGGAGTGGAAAGACTTACCTTAGGGGGGAAAAAGGGCAGGCGTACAATAGTGCGCTCGCTCGCACGCGCGCGCATTTGTAAAGGAAATAGTTTGGGCAGAGATGTCAGTCGGGGCAGAAGTACAGAGGCAAAGAAATTGTTGAAAGACAGGTGAGGTATGAGCGGCGGCAACTTGAAATTAGCGGAGGTTGAGGCCTGGCGGATATCGAGAAGAGAGGATATACTGAAGGGCAAGTTCCCATCTCCAGAGTTCTGACAGGCTGGTGTTAGTGGGAAGTATCCAGATAACTCAGACGGTGTAATACTGTGCCAAGATGGGCTGGCCGTGCACCAAGGCATGTTAAGCCACCTTGTGGTCCTCATTACCAACAAACACTGTCTGCCTGTGCCCATTCATGCGAATGGACAGTTTGTTGCTGGTCATTCCCACATAGAAAGCTTCACAGTTTAGGCAGGTCAGTTGGTAAATCACGTGGGTGCTTTCACACGTGGCTCTGCCTTTGATTGTGTACACCTTCCGGGTTACAGGACTGGAGTAAGTGGTGGTGGGAGGGTGAATGGGACAGGTTTTACACTGGGGGCGGTTACAAGTGTAGGAGCCAGAGGGTAGGGAAGTATGTGCGGATGGATATAGTGTGTGTGTGTGTGTGTGTGTGTGTGTGTGTGTGTGTGTGTGTGTGTGTGTGTGTGTGTGTGTGTGTGTGTGTGTGTGGGGTGTGTGTGGGGTGTGTGTGTGTGTGTGTGTGTGTGTGTGTGGGGTGTGTGTGTGTGTGTGTGGGGTGTGTGTGTGTGTGTGTGTGGGGTGTGTGTGTGTGTGTGTGTGGGGTGTGTGTGGGGGGTGTGTGTGTGTGTGTGTGGGGGGTGTGTGTGTGTGTGTGTGTGGGTGGGTGGGTGGTGTGTGTGTGGTGTCCTTAAGTTAGTTAGGTTTAATTAGTTCTAAGTTCTAGCCGACTGATGACCTCAGACATTAAGTCGCATAGTGCTCAGAGCCAATTGATCCATGTTTATTCTTTCCAACTTCCCTGACTGCCATTTTTAGAGATGTCCATTCCTGTTCAACTGTACTGCCAACTGAGCTATTCCTTATTGCTGTCTATAGCCTTGTTGTTGTTGTCTTCAGTCCTGAGACTGGTTTGATGCAGCTCTCCATGCTACTCTATCCTGTACCTACTGCAACCTACATCCTTCTGAATCTGCTTAGTGTACTCATCTCTCGGTCTCCCTCTACGATTTTTACCCTCCACGCTGCTCTCCAATGCTAAATTTGTGATCCCTTGATGCCTCAAAACATGTCCTACCAACCGATCCCTTCTTCTAGTCAAGTTGTGCCACAAACTTCTCTCCTCCCCAATCCTATTCAATACCTCCTCATTAGTTACGTGATCTATCCACCTTATCTTCAGTATTCTTCTGTAACACCACATTTCGAAAGCTTCTATTCTCTTCTTGTCCAAACTAGTTATCGTCCATGTTTCACTTCCATACATGGCTACACTCCAAACAAATACTTTCAGAAACGACTTCCTGATACATAAATCTATATTCGATGTTAACAAATTTCTCTTCTTCAGAAACGCTTTCCTTACCATTGCCAGTCTACATTTTATATCCTCTCTACTTCGACCCTCATCAGTTATTTTACTTCCTAAATAGCAAAACTCCTTTACTACTTTAAGTGTCTCATTTCCTAATTTAATTCCCCTCAGCATCACCTGATTTAATTTGACTACATTCCATTATCCTCGTTTTGCTTTTGTTAATGTTCATCTTATATCCTCCTTTCAAGACACTGTCCATTCCGTTCAACTGGTCTTCCAAGTCCTTTGCCGTCTCTGACAGAATTACAATGTCATCGGCGAACCTCAAAGTTTTTACTTCGTCTCCATGAATTTTAATACCTACTTCAAATTTTTCTTTTGTTTCCTTTAGTGCTTGCTCAATATACAGATTGAATAACATCGGGGAGAGGCTACAACCCTGTCTCACTCCTTTCCCAACCACTGCTTCCCTTTCATGCCCCTCGACTCTTATTACTGCCATCTGGTTTCTGTATAAATTATAAATAGCCTTTAGCTCCCTGTATTTTACCCCTGCCACCTTTAGAATTTGAAAAAGAGTATTCCAGTCAACATTGTCAAAAGCTTTCTCTAAGTCTACAAATGCTAGAAACGTAGGTTTGCCTTTTCTTAATCTTTCTTCTAAGATAAGTCGTAAGGTCAGTATTGCCTTACGTGTTCCAACATTTCGACGGAATCCAAACTGATCCTCCCCGAAGTCTGCATCTACCAGTTTTTCCATTCGTCTGTAAAGAATTCGCGTTAGTATTTTGCAGCCGTGGCTTATTAAACTGATAGTTCGGTAATTTTCACATCTGTCAGCACCTGCTTTCTTTGGGATTGGAATTATTATATTCTTCTTGAAGTCTGAGGGTATTACGCCTGTCTCATACATCCAGCTCACCAGCTGGTAGAGTTTTGTCATGACTGGCTCTCCCAAGGCCGTCAGTAGTTCTAATGGAATGTTGTCTACTCCGGGGGCCTTGTTTCGACTCAGGTCTTTCAGTGCTCTGTCAAACTCTTCACGCAGTATCGTATCTCCCATTTCGTCTTCATCTACATCCTCTTCTATTTCCATAATATTGTCCTCAAGTACATCGCCCTTGTATAAGCCTTCTATATACTCCTTCCACCTTTCTGCCTTCCCTTCTTTGCTTAGAACTGGGCTGCCATCTGAGCTCTTGATATTCATACACGTGGTTCTCTTCTCTCCAAAGGTCTCTTTAATTTTCCTGTACGCAGTATCTATCTTACCCCTAGTGAGATAAGCTTCTACATCCTTACATTTGTCCTCTAGCCATCCCTGTTTAGCCATTTTGCACTTCCTGTCGATCTCATTTTTGAGACGTTTGTATTCCTTTTTGCCTGCTTCATTTACTGCATTTTTATATTTTCTCCTTTCATCAATTAAATTCAATATTTCTTCTGTTACCCAAGGATTTCTAGCAGCCCTCGTCTTTGTACCTACTTTATTCTCTGCTGCCTTCACTACTACATCCCTCAGAGCTACCCATTCTTCTACTGTATTTCTTTCCCCTATTCCTGTCAATTGTTTACTTATGCTCTCTCTGAAACTCTGTACAACCTCTGGTTCTTTCAGTTTATCCAGGTCCCATCTCCTTAATTTCTCACATTTTTGCAGTTTCTTCAGTTTTAATCTACAGGTCACAACCAATAGATTGTGGTCAGAGTCCACATCTGCCCCTGGAAATGTCTTACAACTTAAAACCTGGTTCCTAAATCTCTGTCTTACCATTATATAATCTATCTGATACCTTTTAGTATCTCCAGGGTTCTTCCACGTATACAACCTTCTTTCATGATTCTTAAACCAAGTGTTAGCTATGATTAAGTTGTGCTCTGTGCAAAATTCTACTAGGCGGCTTCCTCTTTCATTTCTTACCCCCAATCCATATTCACCTACTATGTTTCCTTCTCTCCCTTTTCCTACACTCGAATTCCAGTCACCCATTACTATTAAATTTTTGTCTCCCTTCACTATCTGAATAATTTCTTTTATTTCATCGTACATTTCTTCAATTTCTTCATCATCTGCAGAGCTAGTTGGCATATAAACTTGTACTACTGTAGTAGGTGTGGCCTTCGTATCTATCTTGGCCACAATAATGCGTTCACTATGCTGTTTGTAGTAGCTTACCCGCATTCCTATTTTCCTATTCATTATTAAACCTACTCCTGCATTACCCCTATTTGATTTTGTGTTTATAACCCTGTATTCACCTGACGAAAAGTCTTGTTCCTCCTGCCACCGAACCTCACTAATTCCCACTATATCTAACTTTAACCTATCCATTTCCCTTTTTAAATTTTCTAACCTACCTGACGGATTAAGGGATCTGACATTCCACGCTCCGATCTGTAGAATGCCAGTTTTCTTTCTCCTGATAACGACATCCTCCTGAGTAGTCCCCGCCCGGAGATCCAAATGGGGGACTATTTTACCTCCAGAATATTTTACCCAAGAGTATGCCATCATCATTTAATCATACAGTAAAGCTGCATGTCCTTGGGATAAATTACGGCTGTAGTTTCCCCTTGCTTTCAGCCGTTCGCAGTACCAGCACAGCAAGGCCGTTTTGGTTAATGTTACAAGGCCAGATCAGTCAGTCATCCAGACTGTTGCCCCTGCAACTACTGAAAAGGCTGCTGCCCCTCTTCAGGAACCACACGTTTGTCTGGCCTCTCAACAGATAACCCTCCGTTGTGGTTGCACCTACGGTACGGCCATCTGTATCGCTGAGGCACGCAAGCCTCTCCACCAACGGCAAGGTCCATGGTTCATGGGGGGTCTATAGCCTTAGAGAACTTAAAACTTAATTTGTCTTTCCTTAGCAATTCCATATTCCACTTCTTTGCCTATTGATTCTATTTGACTAATGTCATAAACTTCAGCCTACTCTTCATCATTCCTTCATTGTGATCTGAGTCTATATCTGCTACTGGGCACACCTTACAGTCCTGTATCTGATTTCAGAACCTGTCTCTAGCCA
This sequence comes from Schistocerca gregaria, assembly GCF_023897955.1. NCBI lineage: Eukaryota > Metazoa > Arthropoda > Insecta > Orthoptera > Acrididae > Schistocerca > Schistocerca gregaria. The sequence continues at coordinate 207,875,866 of NC_064921.1, forward strand.
TGATGTAATCTAACTGAAATCTTCCTATTCACCCCGCCTTTTCCACATTCGTCTCCTCCTCTTGTGATTCTTGAACAGAGTATCAGTTATTACTTGCTGAAATTTGATACAGAACTCAATTAGTCTTTCTCCCCTCTCATTCCTTGTCCCAAGCCCATATTCTCCTGTAACCTTTCCTTCTACTTCTTCCTCTACAACTGCATTCCAGTCCCCCATGACTACTAGATTTTCATCTCTCTTTGTGTACTGTATTACACTTTCAATATCTACATATACTTTCTCTCACTTAATTTGCTATGTTGGCATGTATACTGAACTATTGTTGTGAGTGCTGGTTTGCTGTTGAGTCTGATATGAACAACCCTATGACTGAACTGTTCACAGTAACACTCTCTCATTCTCCTATTCATAACAAATCCTCCTCCCCTTACACCATTTTCTGTTGCTGTTGAAATTGCCCTGTACTCATCTGACTAGAAATCCTCAACTTCTTTCCATTTCATCTCACTGACCCCTGCTACATTTAGATTGAGCCTTCGCAGTTCTTCCCCGATTTTTTAAAAAAGCTTCACTACCCTGCTCAAGCTTCTATCATTCCACACCATGAGTCGTGGAACATTATCATTTCTTTGTTTATTCATTTTGCTTCTTGTGGTCACCTCCCGTTTGGCAGACCCCTGCTCAAGATCCAAATGGAAGACGTTATTTCGGAATCCAATGGAGAGATGACGCTTCATCAATTACAAGTCACATTCATGTGAATCTACATTATGTACCTATAATGTAGACACAGATTCAGGAACCAGGTTTTAAATTGTAAGACATTTCCAGGGGCAGATGCGGACTCTGATCACAATATGGTTATGAACTGTAGATTGAAACTGAAGAAACTGCAAAAAGGTTGGAAGTTGAGGAGATGGGACCTGGATAAACTGAAAGAACCCGACATTGTAAAGATCTTCAGGGAGACCATTAGGGAACGATAGACAAGAATGGGGGAAAGAAATACATTAGAAGAAGAATGATTAGCTTTGAGAGATCGAAATAGTGAGGGCAGCAGAGGGTAGGGTAGGTAGAAAGACGAGGGCTAATAGAAATCCTTGGGTAACAGAAGAGCTATTACATTTAATTAATCAAAGGAGAAAATATAAAATTATGGTAAATGAAGCAGGCAAAAAGGAATACAAATGTCTCAAAAATGAGATAGACAGGAGGTGTGAAGTGACTAAGGAGGGACGGCTAGAGGACAAATGAGGATGTAGAGGCTCATCTCACTAGAGGTAAGATAGATACTGCCTACAGGAAAATTACACAACTTTGGAGGAAAGAGAAGCACTTGCATGAATATCAAGGGCTCAGATGGAAACCTAGTGCTAAGCAAAGAATGGAAAGCAGAAAGGCGGAAGTAGTATATAGAGGGTCTATACAAGGGTAATGTTCTTGAGGACAATATTATGGAAATGGAAGAGAATGTAGATGAAGTAGGAGATATGATACTACATGAAGAGTTTGCTAGAGCACTGAAAGACGTAAGTCAAAACAAGACTCCAGCAGTAAGCAACATCCCATTAGAATTACTGACAGACTTGGGAGAGCCAGTCCTGACAAAACTCTGTCATCTGGTGAGCAAGATGTATGAGACGGGGAAAAATATCCTCAGACTTAAAGAATATAATAATTTCAGTCCCAAAGAAAGCAGGTGTTGACAGATGTGAAAATTACCGAACTATCAGTTCAATAAGCCACGGCTGCAAAATACTAACACGCATTCTTTACAGACGAATGGAAAAACCGGTAGAAGCCAACCTCGGGGGAAGATCAGTTTGGATTCCGTAGAAATGTTGGAACACGTAGGGCAATACTGACCCTGCGACTTATCTTAGAAAATAGATTAAGGAAAGGCAAACCTATGTTTCTAGCATTTGTAGACATAGAGAAAGCCTTTGGCAATGTTGACTGGAATACTCTTTCAAATTCTGAAAGTGGCAGGGGTAAAATACATTGAGCAAAAGGCTATTTACAATTTGTACTGAAACCAGATGGCAGTTACAATAATTGAGGGCATGAAGGGGAAGCAGTGGTTGGGAAGGGAGTGAGACAGGGTTGTAGCCTCTCCCCAATGTTATTCAGTCTGTATATTGAGCAAGCAGTAAAGGAAACAAAAGAAAAATTTGGAGTAGGAATTAAAATCCATGGAGAAGAAATAAAAACTTTGAGGTTTAATGATGACATTGTAATTCTGTCAGAGACAGCAAATGACCTGGAAGAGCTGCCGAACGACATGGACATTGTCTTGAAAGGAGGATATAAGATAAACATCAACAAAAGCAAAACAAGGATAATGGACTGTAGTCGAATTAAATAGGGTGATGTTGTGGGACTTACATTAGGAAATGAGATGCCTAAAGTAGTAAAGGAGTTTCGCTATTTGAGGAGCAAAATAACTGATGATGGTTGAAGTAGAGAGGATATAAAATGTAGATTGGCAATGGCAAGGGAAGTGTTTCTGAAGAAAGACATTTGTTAACATAGTCCAGATTGTGTCAGGAAGTCTTTTCTCAAAGTGTTTGTATGGAAGTGAAACAGGGTTGTCAAATAGTTTGGACAAGAAGAGGATAGAAGCTTTTGAAATGTGGTGCTCTAGAAGAATGCTGAAGATTAGATAGGTAGATAACTAATGAGGAGATATTGAACAGAACTGGGGAGGAGTTTGTGGCACAACTTGACTAGAAGGGGGGATCGGTTGGTATGGCATATTCTGAGGCATCAAGGGATCACCAGCAGCATATCAAGGAAGCATCATCTAATTTATTATGCAGAGCCCAGTAATCATTATTTTGGTGATGGGATCACACTTCATGATGATGATGGATGAAAATGGCATCCATGTTGTTAGTGTATGGCTCTAAGTAGCAGGAATAATCTAAATGAAATAGCCTGAATAAACTTTTTCAAGTAATAGAACGAAGAACTAAGTTATAAATATTTATATTTTTTATTTGTTGACTAGTTTTGAGCTGAGACTCACTTTCAAATCAACATACTAAAGTTGAAAATGGCATTTCTGAAGATGTAAAATGTGTAATGTTCATTTACAGTTCATACAGCAATGCAGTTTAAGTAGATGGGCTGCAGAAGTGCACTTCAAAAGTAATAGTTTAGAATACAAACTGACAACAGGACTATGCATAGGATCAAACTTCAGAATAAGAACACAAAGATAATGCACTAATAGCTAAGTCACTAGTTCACTCCCTTAGGTAGGGGACAGCTACCTGCTTTGGCACTTTCATTGTGAAAATTACCAAAGTATTTTTGAGGAAATTAGCACGAGAACCTTAACACACACAGTGTCTTTAAATGTGTTTCCCAGAGATTTCCAGTGCGCATTAAATGTAGGTAACATTCAATAGTTTATGGAGTATCTCAGTAAATGAGGAGGATACGTTCCAACAGTAAAGTAGATTACTTACCTGTTTTGTGTAACATTTGCTAAAAATCTTTTTTACTGGAGTAATTAGCCAGTCACTTACAACCCTCATATGCAATGTCTGGTCTTGGACCTTGAGCCAAATGCAGGAGTGACCCAATGCCTTGCTGATCAGGAATGAAATGTAACCAAAGTTGTTCATGTGTCAGTTGTTCTTCCCATTTTTTTGTCCCCGTGCAGCTTCAGACCAGGCTTGGGAATGTGTGGCTGGATTGAAATCTTCCATAACAAATATTTTGAGTATGTTTGCTGAATATTTACTTGCTAATCATCCCTTGTTTTCTGTTTCACATTATCTTCTAGCGAACAAACAGAGTTCACCAAGCTCCAACTGATCATTTAATCCTTTCTTCAATTATTTCTTCCAACTATTATTTCTTTTAGAGTAGTCGATAAATTTGTCTGAATAAGTGACCAGAACGAGTATAATTTGCTTCTCAGTTAGGATATAAATGCAAAGATTTCTCTTCAGGGTTCCTCAGGTTCATAAAAAAAGTGAGATGTAGCTTCTGATAGCAAACAAGTGATGCTATTTGAGACCATGAATTGCCTTCTTCAGTTTGCAAACACTAGTTGCCTTACTCTCCTTTAAGTAACCACTGGGTTGAGGAATGTAAGCTTTCAGATAACCATATAGGAATGTCGATTGAACATCCATGTGTTCCATGTCAAGATCAAATTTGGCTGCTAAGGCTAACGGTAAAAAATGAACAACCAGGAACAAAAATGAATGTTTCATCAGAGTCCACTCCTGCTATCTGCGAATAACCCTTTGCAACAAAATGACCCTGATATCAATTTTTTGAATCATCTGATGTTTCTTAGACTTGCCAATATCCATTTAGAATTGATTTCTTTTGTTGAGTGTAAACTGGCCATAGTCAGTGTGTTTTTTGTGATGGCTATCATTTAAGGCTTTCTTCAATTTTTCACAACTTTTTGCTTCTTCGTATGAATTTGGCTCACAAATAGTAGCAAATCAAGTAAAATCACCAGTAAAATATTTGGGATTCAGTTCTGTTTAATGTGATTTTCTGATGGCACAATCTGTATCTGATGGAACTGCTGAAAAGAACTGCTGAAAAGAACTGCTGAAAAGAACTGCTGAAAAGAACTGCTGAAAAGAACTGCTGAAAAGAACTGCTGAAAAGAACTGCTGAAAAGAACTGCTGAAAAGAACTGCTGAAAAGAACTGCTGAAAAGAACTGCTGAAAAGAACTGCTGAAAAGAACTGCTGAAAAGAACTGCTGAAAAGAACTGCTGAAAAGAACTGCTGAAAAGAACTGCTGAAAAGAACTGCTGAAAAGAACTGCTGAAAAGAACTGCTGAAAAGAACTGCTGAAAAGAACTGCTCAGATGGCCGAAGCTAGCACAAAGGAAAGAATGGAGAGCTGAAAGGTGGAAGGAATAAACAGAAGAGGAAATACATTATGATGAGATGGGAGAGAAGATGATATAAGAATAATTCGACAGAACCTTGAAAAACCTAAGTAAAAAATGTCCCTAGAGTAGATGTCATCACCCCAAAATGACTGAAATCTTTGTGAGAGCCAGCTGTGATGGTAGTGTTACACCTAATGTGAAGGATTTGAGACAGGCAGAATATCCTCAAACTTAAAGGAGTAAATGCTACAAACCATTACATTAAGCAGTCATGACTGCAAAATAATTGCATGATCTACTAACAGAATGATGGGAAAAATGGTGAAGCTAACCTCCTGAAAAATAAATGCAGGTTGTGAAGAAATGTAGAACCATAAGAAGCAATAATTATCCTATGACATAAATTGCAAGAGAGACTGAAGAAAGGTGATCTTAGATTTATAGCATTTGTGGATTTAAAGAAAGCTTTTGACAAAGCCAACTAGAATATGCTCTCCAAAATTACATAGGCAACAGGTATAAAATACTGGGAATGACAGATAATTTACACAGAAATGAGATGGCCATTACAAATTGAAGGACATGGAAGGGAAGTAGCAGTTCAAAAGTGATGCAGGACTTCAGCATATCCTCGATGTTACTTAATTTATTCATGGAGCAAACACCAAAAGAAACAAAGGAAAAATTTGGGAAAGATCAGTTTAGGGAACAAAATGGAAACTAATACATGTGCTGATTTAATTTCACAAGAGATGGTGTAGAACTTGAAAGAGCAGTTAAGTGAAATGGATGGTGTCTTGAAAAGAGGGTACAATATGAATGTAAACAGAAGTTTTTCAAAAGTAATGGAATTTAGTTAAATTCATCAGATGTTGTTGAAAGAATAAGGAAATGGGACACTAAAAGTAGATAAATTTTGCTATTTGCCTAGCAAAATAACTAACAAAAGCTGAAATAGAAAGGATATAGGATACAGAGGGACTACAGGAAGAAATGGACATCTGAGGAAGAGGAATTCATTACATCTAATGTAAATTTCTCTGAAGTGCATCAGTGTTTGGAAGTGAAAAGTGGGTGATACATGAGTCAAACAAAAAGAGAATAACTACATTTAAAAAAAATGTAGTGCTGGGATGGGCAGCAGCCAGGGAAGTTACTTTAGTATGTAACATTATTGATGTTAACTGCTCCAATTCTATTTAATTTTATTTCCAGTAGATGAACTGCTAGGTGCTTAAACAATTCTAAATGATAGAGTTAACACAACTGAAGTTACTTTTCAAGTATTTTATCACATAACACATTTAAAAATACCAGCTTGCAGATACTAAGTTTCATAATCATCACAAAAGATGTAAACAATGCACAGACACAGAGAAATCAAACCTGAATAAAGAGCATGTTTCTAATTGAGTACAGATAAATGACTCACACTATGGCATTATTTCAGCATCTGTTTGTGTAAGAATATTTTATAAAACATTACAATGCAGCTCTCTTACAAAATCAACGTAACTCAAGAATGATACGTAATACTCTGGGTGTTTCAAAAAGAACATACGTATTTTGAATGCATGTATTCATCAAACTTTAAGAGATATGAATATGGAACTTCACACACACACACATTTATAAACCTCTCAAGTTCAAATTAGAGATGTTCAATGTGTCCTCCATCAGTGACACAAAAATATCACATCAATACTCAAATTCCTCCCATACTTGGGTAAGCCCATCCTTCCTCACTGATGACATGGCAGTACGGGTCCAGTTCTTCAATTTTTCGGGTTCTGTGGGAGTGGTGGTACATAAACATTGACTTTAATGAAACCCCACAGGAGGAAGTCAGAGGGTGTCAAATCCAGTAACTGTGGAGCCCAACTGAGACTTGCTAAATTGCCAGCTCCTTGATGACTGATCGAACGGTTTGGTAGGATTTCATTCAGATATTAACACACTTGACGACTCGAGTGAGGGGGTGGTGTGTCTTGTTAAAAAATGAAGTTGTCTTCAAGCAACCTCAGAAACAACCAGTTTTGTAACAGTGAGATACTGCTGACTGTTAGCAATGTTTGTCAAAGAAGAATGGGCTGTAAACAGATGATCAGGATACATCACACAAAACACACATACTTCAGACTAATCTCGTACATGTTCAGTGGCTGCATATGGGTTCTGCAAGCCCCAAATTTGGATGTTGTCCTTATTCGCCTGACCACTAACGTAGGAAGGCTCATCATTGAACATGGTGTGTTGTGTGAAAGTATTACCATTGTCAATAGCATCGAGAATCTCGTGACAAAATGCCACACGTTTGTGTTTGTCATCAGGACACAAAGCAAAACAGCAGACAACTGACATCTAGCGGCTATTAATATAAACTAGGCTATGTACTAACTTCTCCAATAGCCGAGTTGAGACACAGCGATGGATAGTTTGGGCAAAATAATACTTTGTAAGATGTGTGTTCCTTTTGAAACACCCTGTACATTCACATTTGGCAATGAAGCTATTCCATTCAACTATAGACTCTTACTTTCTAAAAAGGGCATTAATATTAATTTTTTCTGGGAGTTATTTGTAGGCAGGTACTTTCTCTTCATACAGTGTAGCAAAACACACACAAATTTTTATAGGAACTCTAATACTGAAATTGAAATATTTTATTAACACATACAAGTGTTGGATGCAGAAAATTTTGAGCTACCAGACAGTAACACCAAATTCCTGTGAGGTTGGTGTTTTAAAATGTGAATGATTATGCAATAACATTCTTCTTCCTGATTTGAAAAATGTAGTAAAAAGATGCTATGATCTGGCAATATAATACAGAAATAGGCCTTTAAAATGATAGTTTCAAGTACATGTGGTTTCATGATGTATATACGTGTGTGTGTGTGTGTGTGTGTGTGTGTGTGTGTGTGTGTGTGTGTGTGTGTGTGTGTGTGTGTGTGTTATTTATTTATCCACATTCTGTGTTTTGATTTCAGGCTTGTCGAGGAGAGGAAGTGGACCCTGGTGTGAGGTTAGTTCGCTCAAGAACTCAGACTGACTCATCCCAAGAGGCGTACAAAATTCCGACACATGCGGATTTTTTAATTGCTTACAGCTCTGCTGAAGGTAAGCATATCCTAATATTTTAAAGATACTATCTACCAAATACTTGCTATATATTTCCATGTGATAAAATTTTCTGTTCTTATCATCATGTAAATAAAATTGCAGGCTTTTATTCGTGGCGAAACCCTGAAAGTGGTACGTGGTTCATCCAGTGCTTGTGTGAAGAACTTATGGCCCATGCTTCCACAATGGATCTCCTTAGGGTTCTAACACGTACTGCACGGAAAGTTGCAGTGGAATTTGAATCATTTAATGATGCTGTTTTATGGCAACATGAAAAGAAGCAAGTTCCATCTGTCACGACAATGCTTATACGAGATGTGTACTTTCGTCCTAAAAAATGATCATTTTCATAGTTAATTTATACAAAATCATCACAATGTTGCTCAAAGTCACTTCAAAGCTTCATAGAAAATTTGAGAATTTATATTGGAACAATTGCCACCTGCCATGACGTTTTAATACATGTGTTCATATAAAACTTGTGATCCTAAATGCGTGATCTCATTTCGTTTTTCTGGCTGTGAATAATACAACTTTGATTGTGTAAACAGATTATACAGCAACATAAATATTTATTCAAATGAAATGACTGAGGAAATAAGTTGCTTTTGCCTATTAAGATTTTTATTCAGAATCTTTCACGAGGTTACCCTCTTATTACCATTAGAGAATTTTGTTGTTTTTTCCTTTTTCTGTGTAAGATCAACTATTATTATAGAAACTGTTTAAGTTTTTGATTGTTAAGCTATGTCTTTAATAAAGAAATTTTGAAGAGTTTTTTAAATCTGATTTTTCAATTCTATCCCAAAATACTCCATAATTCTACAAACATCTGTATGGAATAAATGTAAGTACTCCTTCATAAAGTCCTCAGTGATAACAAGGAAGGTGTGGTTGAGCGATTCTAGACGCTATAGTCTGGAACCGTGCGACCACTGCAGTCGCAGGTTCGAATCCTGCCTCGGGCATGGATGTGTGTGATGTCCATAGGTTGGTTAGGTTTAAGTAGTTCTAAGTTCTTGGGGACCTCAGGAGTTAAGTCCCATAGTGCTCAGATCCATTTGAACCATTTGATAACAAGGAAAATTTATAAACCTGTTTTCATAGGTATCCAAATTGAAGGTACCTTTCCCTTGTACTGAATGTGATAGTCTGAACATGTATAATGTCTTACTTTTACATTTAATAAGTGTGTAAATCAGTTGTGAACTAGAAGCTGAAACATTTAAATTCCCAGAACAAAAGCTATAATCTGGTAGAACGCACCGCACCGCACGCACGCGACAAAAAAGTTGAACAGAGGGAGATCATCCAGCATATAAAATAGAGATAGAGATAAGAGGGGTCCAGAAGCAAAATGCAGTGACTGCCAAAGAACAGTGTTTTCAGGAAACACAAAGACTTGTTACTTCCCTTGTATGGCAGATAATTCAAATTCCTTTCTATCATAGATTTATGTTTAGATGAGGAGCATATTTCTCACAACCCCTGAACTATCTAGCTTTTTTTTTCTAGTCACAACATAAAAGAATTTTGATCACCAAGTTCCACATCTGTTTCCACGGATCCATAGAGTTCTGCTTCTGTACAGTTGAATGTACATATATTATCATAATGCAGCAGTACGCCTTAATACTGACATAAATGAGAAAAGAATTTAATGATTGTTTGTGACTGTGATTACAAGAGATGTGACATAAAACAAAAGTCTGAAAGCAGTTAAAATTTCATCAGCTTAAGTTCTGTTATGTCCCATCTAAATTCTCTGAATGTACATATAAAGAAGTTCTCCTCTGCATTTTTCATATGTTATATTCTTGTAGAAAGGAAGATATTAGTTTTCTTCCCAAGTCTGCCAGAAATCCTGTTTGAACTGTCAATGAATGTCTTTCACTTTTCTTCCTTTAAGGGTCTGCCAATTCAGATAACATTTGATTCCACAGACAAGTAGGTTTGCCCTGTCTGCATATCCCTCTTTCTGGCCAGTGTCAATGCTGTAGGCACTTAACCTCTTACTAGTGTTTTCCAAGTTTACTTCTGGTGGTAATAGCTAGTTCTACTGGGCCAAATCTGAAGTGTTTCTGACTGGGCGGCTTACTGATATTAGCAACTGGATGCTTACAATACCAACTGTCAACATCTGTTATTAATTGTAAAGCTATTTCTTTTTCTTTGAACACTTCACTATAGTCACTGAGGACCTTACCTGCTCATCCAAAATTTGGGGCCACAGAAGCAGCCTCCAATCTGTATCAACCACTTGTGATGGAACAGAGGAAGGCTATGCAAACGGCTGAAAACCAACATACAGAAAATACAGCCAACTCCCATTACTGCCAGGTGGTCTCAACATCATGGAGATTTATGAAAGCTAAAAGTGATTCTGCAGTGCCTCAAACCATGGATGAGAGCTGTCGTCATTGTGAGGCCTGCAGGTAACAGGGAGAGTTCAACTCTCAAATGTCAAAGATTTCAGGAAGGTCGCAAGTGCGGCAGCAGAGCTCTTGGTTCCTTTCTGCATTCATGCTTTTGTCCCAGACAATCTCATGAAAGCAGTCTTCAAGGGTTTTAGATACTCAGGTCAGTGTTGTATGTCTATGGAACAAGGAAGGCTTGCCCCCGTGCATTTGCTGTCAAGGACTTGAATATGTGGAATGCTGCTGTACTTCACTGAGGCATGTGTGAGGTGTGCAGGCAAATATGCTAGTGTAAGATGTTCCTTGTCAAAGAGACACCCTCCCAAGCGCAAGAACTGTGAAGGCCCACACAGCACGAGCTACTGTGGCTGTGAAGTGCCTTAGGCTGCGGTACCCTGCCAATGTGGAGTCTCACTCGAGGAGGAGGCTGACAGTTACATACATAGGTCCAGGTGAACAGATGCCTGTCAGGCCATCTAATAAAGCAACAAGTGTACGATCATACAAGGGCAAGCACACCAGAGGAACAGAGATCGACCTCCCAGGTGGAAAATCCACTACCCTGGGGAAGAGGCCATCACCATGACAGGCATGCACTATTAATATTATCTGCACTGACATTGTGCACTTCCAGGTGACACAATCTGCTGTGGCCAATTAAAACCTTGCTGCAGCTGTTGCACCAGTGTTAACAGCATTTGAACAAGTCTCACTCTTGGCCAAGAGGCTGTGAAGAGTTTCTGAGGCAGTAATGTTCATTGCCCAAGCAACATAGCCATCTACACAATGGGCAGTACCATAGGATTACTCTTGATGCACTCCATTCAGAGTCCTGATGTCAGACCAGCTGAGGTCTACATTGCACTGTTGGCACCACTGCCAGTTGCAAATGACATGAAACACCTGAAGTGAAAACAAAAGAGACAAACAAAATAAAGTGAAGTCACACAAAAATCTGTATTACGGACTGGGGAGACGACACAATGTCGTAGTTTTCCACAGCCAGGGGCTGAAAAGAAAACTGTGAAAAACCTAACACATCAGTGTAAATTACTGTTTACAGGTGTGCTCATTATGAAGTTCTAACCATTTCTGTGCAGTGACACAGCTCAAAATACACGAGTTGATGATTTAATCTTACCTCATACATTTTGCTGTTTCTGTTCCAGTGAAAAGGATTTGCTGGTGTTCTACAGATCTCTCCCTTCTGGTATTGATTGTACATGTATTTTGTCAACAACCATGATTATGGAGCAAATAACTCTCTTGATATTTTATGCGACAAATCCAACGTAAATGCTTTCCATGCACTCAGAAAGATACTATGCAAAGAAAACGCACTTGTATGGCTAAGTAACAGCCAGTGTGCTACTGTACTTTGTTTCACGGTAGAACGCAGCAGTGACAACTTTATGAAATTCACACTCAGGCTCGAAACTAATGTTCATGAACTAATAAGCTGGAAAAGCAGTGTTATTCACACAAAAGACATCATTTACACTAAATTGGCATCATCAAATCTTGTAGATAATGGCATTTTTTTAGGGTATATGAAGTTTTGCTACTTCATCATGCAATGGATTCACTCAGTTTTGTTTTGCAACCAGAAGTAGATAAAGACTTAAGCACCGGTAGGCTATTTTGCTGGTACATTTTTGGGCAGTTGCAAGCTGTTTTGTTCATGTATTAAAAGTGTAATCAATAGATGGCAGTAAAGAGCACAAAGTGGTTGCAACAACCCATTTTTGAGAAAAAGCAGATTTACTGCAGTTGTCGGGAATTATGTACCTCATTCTGCTCCCTGTTTATCTAACTTTAAAATTAAGTTTCTGCCTTACAAAAACACAGAGGCTATGTAAATCGATGAGATACAAAATGCCATTTACACTTACCATAACACAAGAAGCAATGGGAAACAATCCAGTGAGGAAATTATACTAACGTAAAATAAACCTGCCAACTGTCAAGAGCTATCTAGGCAAATGAACACTGCAACAAAAAAATATTTGGGTTTATAGGGATAAAAATGAGAATAAAGTTTGAAGAGTGTGAAAAAGTGGTAATAGTGAGATTAGAAAAAAATCAAAAGTTCTGAACATGATGAACAGTTTAAACAGCCAAGTAAAGAAATATCTAGGATAACATGGAAATCTAGGACTTTATTAAAAAAAATTGCAACTTTCTGAAATACAAGAAAATTCACAAATAATTCCAGAAGTTTCTATACTTCAGGAACAAACAGAAGGATTACAAACAATGAAGTACAAAGAATGAAAGAGCTAAAATTGGCTCCAGTTACACTCAGGTATGAAATACTAGCAAAGTATATTCATAAACTGTTAAATTTGCTTGAACCAAGTCATAAATTGGAATAGGATATATGACCATTTTCTGGAAATGGTCTTAAATGACTGTCATTTTATGCTACTAACATGCTTTTCTTTCCTCTTGAAATTCAGTATTCTTCTATAAAAACAGAAATGAAATTTAAATAATCTGAAAGCTCACTAAAATGATCCACTTGAGCCATGTGGTGTCTGTGACACTGCTGGCTAGCTCACAGCTCCTGTCCGGGTACTAATTCATAGTGACACCTTGTTTTGGATTTATGCTTTGGAAAAAGGGTTAAAAATGGTGTGTCATTCCATAGCATACAAATATGCCTATAAAAACTCCTGAAAATTTTGCATAAAACGCAAATCGCACCACATCGATGCACAACTTAATTAGCATTGTGTTGTAGTGTAAAGTTAACACTAACTTATATCTGAGATATATGCTCTCCCACTGTTACAAAGAACATCATTCAATTAAACTCCTAGTGAAAACTTTTTCTTTTTTTAACCCAGTTAAACCTCCATTGTTAGATAGCTGAGTTGTGAGAGCAGTAGACTGTCAAATTTTACAGGTTGATGTCCTTGGATTGCTGGTTCAAATCCAATATGAAAGAACACTTTAACTTATTTGTAGAATTACTTGAAAGTCCTCTGATATGAAAACCAAATCAGTCACAAATCTTCACCAAACTGATTAGAAACTTATTATTATTATTATTATTATTATTATTATTATTATTTCTTTCTTATCTCGGACGTTATGTCTGGTCAGAAGTAGAAAGTGACGCGGACCTTGATAAAGCGTGACTTCCTTTTAACTGTATGGTGTATGTTATATTGCATTTAGGAACTTTCGGGTAATTGAACATGTATCAATAATTACTGATTTCTGTAGTTGTATATATAAGTTTGGATGTAGCTGTATTGCATTGATGTACTGGTGGATATTGTGTGGTATGACTCCTATAGTTGATAGTATAATTGGTAAAATGTCAACTTTATCCTGATGCCACATATCCTTGACTTCCTCAGCCAGTTGGATGTATTTTTCAATTTTTTCTCCTGTTTTCTTTTGTATATTTGTTGTATTGGGTATGGATATTTCGATTAGTTGTGTTAATTTCTTCTTTTTATTGGTAAGTATGATGTCAGGTTTGTTATGTGGTGGTGGTTTATCTGTTATATTGGTTCTGTTCCAGTATAATTTGGGTTCATCATTATCCAGTACATTTTGTGGTGCATACTTGTATGTGGGAATGTGTTGTTTTATAAGTTTATGTTGTAAGGCAAGCTGTTGAGGTATTATTTTTGCTACCTTGTCATGTCTTCTGGGGTATCCTGTATTTGCTGGTATTGTACATCCGCTTGTGATGTGATCTACTGTTTCTATTTGTTGTTTGCAAAGTCTGCATTTATCTGTTTATTGTTTGATCCTGTATTGCAATAATGAATCCTTCCATCTCACTGTATGTATTGCCTTTTCTTAGCCATGTGTTGGATGGGTCTTGATCGATGTGTGGCTGTGTTAGATGATACGGGTGCTTGCCATGTAGTGTTTTCTTTTTCTTATTTACTTTCTTCGTATCTGTTGATGTTATGTGATCTAAAGGGTTGTAGAAGTGGTTATGAAATTGCCGTGGTGTAGCCGATGTATTTATATGAGTGATTGCTTTGTGTATTTTGCTAGTTTCTACTCGTTCTAGAAAAAAAATTTCTTAAATTGTCTACCTGTCCATAATGTAGGTTTTTTATGTCGATAAATCCCCTTCCTCCTTCCTTTCTGCTTAATGTGAATCTTTCAGTTGCTGAATGTATGTGATATATTCTGTATTTGTGGCATTGTGATCGTGTAAGTGTATTGAGTGCTTCTAGGTCTGTGTTGCTCCATTTCACTACTCCAAATGAGTAGGTCAATATTGGTATAGCATAAGTATTTATAGCTTTTGTTTTGTTTGTTGCTGTCATTTCTGTTTTCAGTATTTTTTAGTCTCTCTCTATATTTTTCTTTTAGTTCTTCTTTAATATTTGTATTATCTAGTCCTATTTTTTGTCTGCATCCTAGATATTTATAGGCATCTGTTTTTTCCATCGCTTCTATACAGTCGCTGTGGTTATCCAATATGTAATCTTCTTGTTTAGTGTGTTTTCCCTTGACTATGCTATTTTTCTTACATTTGTCTGTTCCAAAAGCCGTATTTATATCATTGCTGAATACTTCTGTTATCTTTAGTAATTGGTTGAGTTGTTGATTTGTTGCTCCCAGTAGTTTTAGATCATCCATGTATAACAAATGTGTGATTTTGTGTGGGTATGTTCCAGTAATATTGTATCCATAATTTGTATTATTTAGCATGTTGGATAGTGGGTTCAGAGCAAGGCAGAACCAGAAAGGACTTAATGAGTCTCCTCGGTATGTTCCACACTTAATTTGTATTGGCTGTGATGTGATATTATTTGAATTTGTTTGGGTATTAAGTGTGGTTTTCCAATTTTGCATTACTATGTTTAGGAACTGTATCAATTTAGGACCTACTTTGTATATTTCCAATATTTGTAGTAACCATAAGTGGGGTACACTGTCAAAAAGCTTTTCGGTAATCAATGTATGCGTAGTGTAGCGATCTTTGTTTAGTTTTATCTTGATATGTCACCTCTGCATCTATTATCGGTTGCTCTTTACATACTCGTGCTCCTTTGCAACAGCCTTTTTGTTCTTCATTTATAATTTTGTTCTGTGTTGTATGTGTCATTAATTTCTGTGTAAAGGCTGAAGTTAATATTTTGTATATTGTTGGTAGGCATGTTATGGGGCAGTATTTAGCTGGGTTTGCTGTGTCTGCTTGATCTTTAGGTTTCATATAAGTTATTCCATGTGTAAGTGTATTAAGGAATGTGTATGGGTCTGCAATGTAACTGTTAAATAATTTAATTAGATGTAAATGTGTTGAGGTGAATTTCTTTAGACAGAAATTTGCTATTTTATCTTTTCCAGGGGCTTTCCAATTGTGAGTAGAATTAATTGCTTTGGTGACTTCATGTTGCAAAATTATCACTTCAGACATTTGTGGTATCATCTTGTATGTGTCTGTTTCTGCTTCTATCCACCGTGCATGCCTGTTATGTTGTAACGCGTTTGACCATATGTTGCTCCAGAAGTGTTCCATGTCTGTTATGTTTGGTGGATTGTCTATTGTCTATTGTATCTTCTAAGTCGTTTGGCCAATGCTTGTAATTTCTGCTTCTTTTCATCTAATTGCTCTATCACTTCTTGTTGCGAGATTTTACCTAACCTTTTTCGTTTTTCCCCCCCCCCCCCCCCCCCCTGACATTTGATGTCTTATAAATTGTGTTAGCTGTCCAATGTCTTTTCTCAGTTTTTCTATTCTGATCTGTAGCCTGTGTTGCCATGCTGGTTTTGTGGGTTTCTTCTGTGTGTTGGTTGGTTCTGATCTCTGCCTAGTGTGTATATTTAGTGTAGTGAGTGCTTCTACTATATAAACTATTATTTGTAACTCTTCCATAGTTGTGTTTTCATTTATTTTGTTGTGTATGATTGTGTTGATAGCTTTTATTGTTGTTTCGACTTGTGGGTTATTTGGCGGTCTATGCAAGAATGGTCTAATGTCTGTATTTGTGTCTTTGTATTCTATATATGTCAGCTGAAATTTTTCTTCTATATCTAACATGTGTGTCACTTCGTGTTCTATTTGTACTTGTTCTGGTGGCAGTCTTAAGATTTCGTTTTCCTCTGATTGTTTAATTGATGGGTGTTTTTCTTTGTTTGTTTGCTCTGGGATGTGTGAGTCCATTACTGTATTTTCTTCTTCTTCTGATTGCACATTATTTTGTTCCAGTATTTGTTGTACTTGTTGTTTGATGTTTTCTAATTCTGACTGGGGTATCCTGTTATTTTTGATTATTACAAGGATCTGATCAGCTAGTCGTTGTTCTGTTAAAAATTTTAATTCTGTGTATCTTGTAACAAATGTTGTGTACACTTGTGATTTGTATCCAATTGTGTTGGTTCCTAGGTTTGTTGCTTGGTAATAACAGAACATGAGGTGTCGATTAACTTCATCTGACCATCTCATCCTCTGTCTTTGTTTTCCTTCTAGGGTGGTTTCAGGAAGCATATCCTGCAAAACACCTCTATTTGGATTTAAATCATTTTCCAGTTGGCTAGCAGTGTCGTTACCATTGTGGGCAGGCATAGGGTTCAAGCGTCGTCCCCGACCATGACGGCGCTTGTCCGAGGCTTCTTTAGTTGTGTCCTGAACCAACTAATCACACTAAAAGGGGGGTTAGCCCTATTAGTGGTTTGTTCTTTTCGTCGCCTTTCATGACTGGCAGAACATACCGGAGGCCTATTCTTTTCCCGGGCCTCCACGGGGATTATTATTATTATTATTATTATTATTATTTCCTTGCTGTTTACATGCACTTACATTGGCAGTCACTGTTCACATGCTTTACATCCAAAAATATATTTTCTAGATTAATGTGATCACACACTTTTTATTTTATTAGAAACAATGTTATGTTCATACTGTCCAGTTAGGACAGTATGAAGTAAGTGTGCTTCAGATGCCAATGTCAGTTTACACTGAGACACATAACAGCACTTACATCTGTGTCACCAGCATGTTTTATATGCTTTATATCTCTCCATATAACCTTATTGTCCTACACCTCATTACATTGTGGGTGTTTGGTGATAACTTCACTACTAGCAATGATTTCTAAAAAATTGAGTTGTTTGTTCACAAAGTAAATGCGTTTATACTCCATTGTCCATTTCTCAGACTAAGAATAATATGAAGCTGTAGATAATACATACCAAATCAAAACAACTGGTGCAATCAGTTCTTGCTAATGCTATTTTTATATTTTGTATAGAACTTTAAATGTATGTATCCCTTCTGGGATTCGAACGTGTGACCTCTTCATCTGTAGCTGGATACATTATCTGTTGCACCGCTGAATGCCTGCTGGAAACAGTTTCTCTGCTGAGTGTCTTCTAAAGAGGAAATCACCAACAAGTTTTGCCAAGAATAAATTTCTTGTGCTTTGGGTCATAGCTCCTAGCTCATGGCTGATAGCTGACAATCAATACGTGGATCCATTTGCAAAAGTTCTAAAATTCCTTAGTTCTGAGTGAGTTTAGTGATGGACCAGGGAGCAGGAAAAAGAATAACCATATCAAAATCAGCTACTACTATTCAGGATATGAAAATGTGAAATATGGTGTCCATCAAGGATCAGTATTAGGACCCATTCTGTTTCTCATCTATGTCAATGACCTTATACACAACAGGTATTGCCAAACTATCCTCCAATTTGCAGGCAATACAAGCTTCCTTATTAGTGGGAAAACAGAAGAAAAACTAAGACTCTGCTGTACAAACAATGAACAGTGTAGAAAAGTTGTTCAGCTGTAACAAGCTAATATAAACATAGTAAAGACAGTAGCATTGAACATCTACAATCTAAAAGGAAGGCACCATCCAAACATACAAGTAGACCTAAGGAACAGAATTCTTGAAAGTGTTGACAGCACAAAATTTCTAGGACTCTAGCTCCAGAACAACATAAAATGGGAGGTACAAAATCACTAACTGCAAAGGAAACTAAGCAAAACCTGCTGCATGATGAGGATCTTAAAAAGTTGTTACAGCAAAGCCAGCCTGTTAAATGTGTACTACTCCTATGTGCATTCTTAATTTCATATGGCATAATCTTTTGGCGCATTGCAACAAAAAATATTAAACTTTTTCAGGCTGCAAAAGAGAATGTTAAGTATTATTGAAGGGGTAAACAACAGGAAATCATGCAGACCCATATTCAAAAAAATGTGAGGTCTTCCTCTTCCTTGCATTTTTATCTATAAAACATCAGTTTTCATAATACAATATATTGATAGACACCGAGATATCTTGTTACTAAATGAAGACATACATACATACATGCATACAATACAATACAATACAAAAATCTGATCTTCATATGAAGCAGGTGAGAACATCATTGTGCCAAAAAGGCACTCTACATATTGGGATAAACATTTATAATAATCAGCCTAACCATTTTAAATCAGTAGTTTTAAGGCTGATTAAAGGCATATTTAGTTGATCATTGATAGTCTGACAGTGTACCTAGAAGCCAAACAACAAACATAAGTATGCAATATGAATATTCTACTTTGTATGTTGTCTTTAATGTTTGTTGAATATATGTTTATTTGCTAAATTACTTAAATACCCAGTCCTTAGGAATGCAATACAAACTGTGTTTTATGTTGTAAAGACTTAACAATGTCCAATATTCTTGTATATATTCTATACACATAGAATTAGAAGGATCACTAAACGGATACCGTTTGCAGAAAAAGTATGTAAAAAACCTTATGACTTCAACTAATGCTCCTATAACACAAGTATGGTTTCGTCTTACTCATAGCCTGTGACGTCACCAGAGTATCAGCCTATAACAGAGTTTTCAGTCACGTGACCATATTTTGATATTTAATGATTTTTAAGCTTTAATTACATAAATATAGCAGATATTTTGTGAGAACATTGACTGTAAATGCTTTGCAAATATTATAATCGGTCAGAATAGCATCAATCCGAACCATATTTTAAAAGTAGGAGAATAGCCTATTCTGAGATTTTCAAGGATTAACATAATATTCAACCAACAAAAGAAGAAATAAAACTTTAAAAAATAGTTGGTGGAGGAATTACCTATAACAGCTGAATCCCTGAAATAGTCACAAATGAAGCTGATAAGAAATCTGCAAATAGTTTTTGAAGAAACATGTACAATAGAAAAAATTTCATAAGAATGGAAAGCTGCCATAACACTGTCCAGTGGGAAGAGATTGGTCATTGTTTTTGAGAATTGTAATTGCAAATACTAACTATGCTAAATTATGATCAGTCAAAATTTAGCATACAAAGAGCACAAGCCGTAGGCACCCAAAAATTGTTATAATTATTTCCCTTGTTACCAGAAAACAAAAAATAAATAAAACAATTTTGATAAATTGCATATTTCTTTGAATTGAGAATGGTGACATCTGTTTTTGCCATATACACAGAAAGTGCAACCAGAAATTATTCCTTCAAACCCTGTGAATTTTGTTCAATGATTTGTGGGACTGAGGGTGAAACATAACTGAAGTGTGATTAATCAGAACAACAAATCACTCTAGGATTTTCAATTATGCTGAAGAAATTCCTTTAAAAATTAAAAATGAGGGAATCTGAAATATATATAGCTACAAATGTCAAATTGCACTACACCACAGGTGGCACAGTCGGCAACAACATTGTGCTTAATTCAATCCTTATCCTGTGCTGCCACTTTTTCAGAAATGTTATCCTTGTTTATCAAGGCTTTGGCAATCAAATAACGGAAAGTCTGTTTTTGGTAATTCTGATTGTACCTGTTCGAAATATTCCACAACATTTTCGTGGACTTGAAGAAAGTAACACTCGGAGGCTGCTATAGGTCTATTGAGTTTGGAAGCATATAAATTTGATCCCTTGAACACTACATAACCTACAAACATTTAGTCTGAAATGAGATAGTAAACTGTCCACAGAAGAACTTAGATACCTTCCAGACACTGACATGTGTGACAAAAGACAGTTCAGAAAAGTTTGTAAATGTTGCCTTATCAATCCGGTTGTATGACTTTATCCAGCACATCATACTTTGTTGCAACATGGCCTTTGGTACCACTTTGTGTCCAGAGTTTTTGAATATGCCCTTGTCTGTATATCACTTAGGGAGGGAATAAGTAAACAGCAGCTGTCCCGCAGATTGATTATTGTTGACTTGGAATTATTGTATAGCTTCTCGGGGTACTTTGTGCCATGTGTGTAGATAACAAGTGATTTTCCAGGATTGCCACTGAGGTTTCTCACTATAATTGAACATTTTAATTTACACCAGCAAGTTCCTCTCTCAAATTATAAAATTATTGTGTCAGAACTTTACATGAGAGACTTGCTTATGATGGTGTAATATTTTACACTAAACAAATGTGTGCAACATCATACTGTCACTTTAACAACACATAGAGCCAGTCTTTGTCAGGAGGATTATCTTTAAATCAAGCAGTTTTTATGCATTGCTCATCCAGTTAACTCAACATACATTCTCCCATCAGCTGTCAAGTGAGTGCAAAACCCTAAGAAGCACTTTGATGATAATATTCAATACAGACCTTTCTTCAGTATTACCAAGAGCCATTTGGCCACTTAATTTGTTTCATTCACAGTCCATGTATTTTGTTGCATAATGTTACATAGGCTTTATTGTGCTTTTCAGTTGTCTTTCTTAATGACATTACTAGAGTGTCTTTCAGTAATGTTTAAATTTGGGCCTCTGAGAAATCCCCATAGCTTTGTGACACCGCAGCATGTTTATATGTTGTTGCTGTTTTAACTTTTGTCACTATAAGAGACAATGCAGAATCGATTACCAGTAACATACATATGCATTACAATATTTGTGTTGCAGTGTATTGTGATTGGTCTCATCTCCAGTGGCAGCTTGTGGCTGGGAAGTTAGGTGAAGAGCAAGCAGGAAAGAAAAATGTACCTATATTTACACAAGCTTAGCATACTAATTGAAATCCCCTATTTCTTGTGCACCGGATCAATCCTTCGGTCCTTGAAGGCTGCAAACTTGTTCGTGATATCTTCATAGGATGGCTGTGTTTTTATTAAGTGTGCTACAAGTTCTTTTTGAAATGCATTCTCGAAAGAAGAGTTCCTCTCTGAAACTGCATTCTCTCTCTCTCTCTCTCTCTCTCTCTCTCTCTCTCTCTCTTATATATAAGAAAGAGAAGCTCCATCCAACAGTTGCTGTAGTGGAAGAGGTGGACAGAATAAGGGACAACAGTGTATCTATGAAAATGTCATTATCATCCTCTTTAAGGTTCTCTAACGTCTTGTCTGTGGAAATCTTTCTGTACTTCTCTTTGGCATATAAACTAGTGTTCATTTCTCAAGTGTCATGTCTTTGAGAATACAGTCCCAAAGAACTTCTGCAAGTTTTCAAGTGTGCTAGGAGGAAAAAGTGCGGAATTTTCAAATTTTTTCATGTTGGCAACGCAAATGAACTGAATTTTTTCACAGTCATGAAATCACTCGCCCATTCCCATTCCCATTTACCCATTAAGACATACATAAAGCAACATAGATCTCATCCAATGGGCTAACTAGGCTGTAACAGATGTTAGGGCAATGAGAGGGGCTGATATAGCATCAGAGCATTCTCTTTTGCTAATAAAGATGAAACAATCATTACCAAAACAAGCACATAAGAGCAACAGAGGCAAAAGAACCAAAAAGAGCAGCTTGTGAGTAGGCTAAGAAAAGAGAAGGTGAAAAAGTAGGTTAACACTAGGCTTAGAAATAGATCCACAGAATTAGGGAATTAAAGCAATAGCAAAGAAGGTGAAGATATCAATACAAAGCAGAACAAGATAACAAGAGTTATAAAGGAGACAACACAGGAACTACTAAGAGATAATAATAATAATAATAATAATAATAGCAATATCAAGTGCACACCATGGTTCAATGAAACATGTAGAGAAGCAGGTCATGACAGAAAGACAGCCAGACAGGAAATGATACACAGTAACAAATATGAAAACCAAATAAAATACAGGACAGCCATGAGAGAAATGAAGAGAATAATCAGGCAAGAGAAAAGATCATTCATAAATAAACAGATACACAAGGCAGAGGACTATAGCCAGAACAACAGTAAACAGTTTTACAGGACAATGAGAAGCTATAGAAAGGAGTACAGAACTAAGCCTGTGATAATGATGGATGAAAATGGAAAACTGATCACAAGAAGTGAAGGGAAACAAGAAAACTACAGGTGGTACTACAAAGAACTGCTGAACAACCTGGTAGACGACAACAACAACAACAACAAAAACAAAAACCAGGTAGAAAACCATCAGAACTTACAACCATTAGTCAAAGAACCAATTCTGATGGAAGTGAAGGAGGCAATAAAATGCCTGAAAAATGGGAAGGTCCCAGGCATAGACATGATATCAGCACAGTTCACCAAAGAAGAGGGAGACAAGTCATATGAATGGTTAGCCAAATTAATTAAAGAGCTGTGGAGCAAAGAAGAAATGGGAGAGGAATGGAAAACTGCTGCTGTATGTCCCATTTACAATAAAGGAGACAAAATGATGACACAAAACTATAGAAGAATATCTCTACTATGCAAATGCTATAAAATAACATATAGTATTACAGTAAATAAGCTCAACCCATACATTTAAGAAATATTAGATACAGAACAAGTGGGGTTCAGAAAGCATAAATCAACAGCCAATCAAATATTCGCACTAAGAAAAATACTAGATAAGAACTTGGAGCAAAATCAGGATACATTCTGTACATTATAGAGTTCAACAAAGCATACGATAGCATAGTGAGAGAGGAGATATGGAGGATAATGGCAGAGTGTAGGATATCAGACAAACTGATAAAGCTAACTAAAATGTGTGTGATGGAAACAAAGTATAGAGTAGAAGTATAGGAGGAGTTCTCAGAAACATTTGAGGTGAAAACAGGAGTGAGACAGGGAGATATTATACCACAAAACCTGTTCAATTTGACACTCAACAATACCCTGAGGGGAGTAAAACAAGAATTTACACAAGTCACCGCACGGAAAAAAATTAATGTTCTGGCTTTTGTGGACAATATTGTGGTGTTAGGAAAAAGCATGGAAGACATGTAGAAAATGAGAACTGCACTGATTGAAGAAGCTAAGAAAGTATGTCTAAGCATAAATGACAGTAAAACAAAGTTTCAGTAATAGGAAAAAGAGCTCAGTTAAGACACAACCATCTAACAGTCAGGAAACTAAAAATACAGAAGACAGACATATTCACACACCTCAGTATCAAAATCAACTGCCAGAACCTTATAGAACAAGAGATCATAACAAGAAAGAATATATCTAACTATCATCAAATCAATAGTGTCCTACATGAGCGAGACATGAACCCTGGAGGGGGGGAAAAAAATGGACCAGTGAAAGAAAATGAAGATTGGAGAATAAGGAAAACCAAAGAACTTAGACAATTATACACACTACCTGACATCGTAGCAAGTTTGAAAACTAAAAGACTCAGATGGTACAGACTTGAGAGGAGGAGAGGGGAGAACATGTTAACAAAGACAGTAATGGATGGAGAAGCTGAAGGAAAGAGACAACTATTGACAGTCAAGAACAAGATGGGCATATAATACCATGGGAGGCACACAGATACTGGATCTGGGATGTAGCTGACTGAAGGGTGTGGAAAGCTGGACTGAGTGAGGCCAAAGACTGGCTGAGGTTTGTGTGGCCATTGTAAATAATATTTGTAGAGATTCACTAGGGCACCCACAATTTAAAATTTCATCCAGATCTTATTTCTAATATGAAGAAATACAATATATAGCATAAGTGGGATTCATATTTAAAATATATGGCGCTAAATGCACTACAGATGGAAGTGAATTCTACTCACACAACAACCACTGCTTTACAATTTGGCACTGGAAGTATCCAGGAATAAAATTTCCATCTACTTTGCCGCATGCCCCCCTCTGCGAGCGAACTCAAGCAGGTGACGTCACAGTTGTTATACCAACCATACATTTGTGCTCGCCCCGTGGCTCTGTTCATGAGGTTGAGCTGTGAGAAAGAAAGCAGACTTCACTTCTCCTGAAGAGAATCACACACTTGCTGCTACAAGAGAGTTCAGAAAAACAAAAATCCAGGAAATATATTTGGAGTACAAACCAGCACACATTGTAACTACTTCAGTTAACTTGTTTCAAGATAAAACTATAGGTTAAGCACCACCTCACCTACTACTCTGAATTGCCACCCCTGCTCACCTCACTAGATTTTCGTTATACCCAAAAAGTAACTGGAGCACTTTTCAGAAAAATAAACACTATTAAGATAATCAAGAAACAATCACATAAAACACAATGTACAAGCAATGCTGCAAACAAACAAGTTCCAATTATCTTTTAGAAGTATTTAGCTCACCCCCTCCACCACCACAAAAAAGATTGAAATAGTAATCAGATTTTATTACGTGATTGCACCACAAATATGTGTTCAACAATCAGGATTCTACTAGAAGTACATTAAAGTTGCTGCCTTTGTGAGAAAAACAAATACCCATCTTCATATTAGCTGGCAATTAATTACCCTGTGGAAGGCTGAGCACTGATCAATGTTACCCTGTGAAGTCAGTTCATTCTGCAGTGCATCCTCTCCATACAAAAAGTGACAAAAGACATAATAACTAGAGGAATATCTCCTCCCATCAGTTGCTTATTAAGTATTTTCAAAAGCTGTAATGAGGAGAACTGAAAAAATTCAACTGTTAAATTAAATATCGAGGGAGTATTAGGACATACATTTAATATTAAATCTGTAATCCATCACACTAATGAACTCTAAAGACATAGTTGTAAAATTTGTAGATTTAAGAAAGGCATTTGGATATGGTGAGAGAGAAACTCTAGACAAAGTAATCTAGGATTTGGTGTTAAAACTGGACTGACAAATATAATCAATAAATTACTTACAGAGACAGTCTCAAAGGTTAAATTCAAAGGAGAAATTTCTGATCCTGTTAAAATAAACACACCTGTAAGACAAGGTGGTGGCTTTATCTGTTGCTGTTCTCTCTCATAGTAATGACACGGAATTGTATTTACTTCTAGTAGAAAATAAAAATATTAAATCTCACTAATAGAACTGAAAAAAAGGCTTACAGAAGTAAACTGCCTAGCATTTTCCAGAAGATCTTGCTGTACTGTTAGGAAATAGAGAAGAGGTGGAGGTAATTCAGTGCCTTGGAGTAGATATCCAATACACTATGTTTTAAGATTCTCTGCACAGGAAACAAAATTAATCACTAAAACAAAAATATACCAATATTTTTACAGATGTTGGCCGAACTGAAAACGTTCAAGTGTCTAAGGGGGAGAATAAAAGAAACTGAGTTAGGAAAATCTCCAGTAAGTGAAAATACACAGAACGAATGGGTTTATGGAACAACAAAATATTTACAGTAAAACGTGCATATCATGAAATACAAAAACCATTGGTTACCCTTTGTCAATGACATCAAAATGCCTATATGCAAGTGGATACCTAATTCAGGACAGTAGATTATACAAACTGGAAGTTAAAGAGTTATTCCTGAGAAAATTTTTAGGGCTGATAAGTCAAGAAGCCTACCCCCATGAACCATGGACCTTGCCGTTGGTGGGGAGGCTTGCGTGCCTCAGTGATACAGATGGCTATACCGTAGGTGCTACCACAATGGAGGGGTATCTGTTGAGAGGCCAGACAAACATGTGGTTCCTGAAGAGGGGCAGCAGCCTTTTCAGTAGTTGCAGGGGCAACAGTCTGGATGATTGACTGATCTGGCCTTGTAACAATAACCAAAACGGCCTTGCTGTGCTGGTACTGCGAACGGCTGAAAGCAAGGGGAAACTACAGCCGTAATTTATCCCGAGGGCATGCAGCTTTACTGTATGATTAAATGATGATGGCATCCTCTTGGGTAAAATATTCCGGAGGTAAAATAGTCCCCCATTCGGATCTCTGGGCGGGGACAACTCAAGAGGATGTCGTTATCAGGAGAAAGAAGACTGGCGTACTACGGATCGTAGCGTGGAATGTCAGATCCCTTAATCGGGCAGATAGGTTAGAAAATTTAAAAAGGGAAATGAATAGGTTGAAGTTAGATATAGTGGGAATTAGTGAAGTTCGGTGGCAGGAGGAACAAGACTTTTGGTCAGGTGAATACAGGATTATAAATAGAAAATCAAACAGGGGTAATGCAGGAGTAGATTTAATAATAAATAAAAAATTGGAGTGCGGGTAAGCTACTACAAACAGCATAGTGAACGCATTATTGTGGCCAAGATAGACACAAAGCCCATGCCTACTACAGTGGTACAAGTTTATATGCCAACTAGCTCTGCAGACGATGAAATATATGATGAGATAAAAAAATAAAAAATGTATTCAGGTAGTGAAGGGAGATGAAAATTTAATAGACATGGGTGACTGAAATTCGAGAGCATGAAAAGGGAGAGAAGGAAACATAGCGATTGAATATGGATTGGGGGAGACAAATCAAAGAGGAAGCTGCCTGGTAGAATTTGGCACAGAGCATAACTTAATCATAGCTAACACTTGGTTCAAGAATCATAGGTTGTATACATGAAAGAATCCTGGAGATACTAGAAGGTATCAGATAGATTACATAATAGTAAGACAGAGATTTAGGAACCAGGTTTTAAATTGTAAGACATTTCCAGGGGGAGATGTGGACTCTGATCACAATCTATTGGTTATGAACTGTAGATTAAAACTGAAGAAACTGCAAAAAGGTGGGAATTTAAGGAGATGGGACCTGGATAAACTGACTAAACCAGAGGTGGTACAGAGTTTCAGGGACAGCTTAAGGGAACAACTGACATGAATGGGGGAAAGAAATACGAGTACATTAGAAGAAGAATGGGTTGTCTGAGGGATGAAGTAGTGAAGGCAGCAGAGGATCAAGTACGTAAAAAGACGAGGACTAGTAGGAATCCTTGGGTCACAGAAGAAATATTGAATTTAATTGATGATAGGAGAAACTATAAAAATGCAGTAAATGAAGCAGTCGTAGAGGAATACAAACATGTCAAAAATGAGATCGACAGGCTAAGCAGGCATGGCTAGAGGACAAATGTAAGGATGAAGAGGCTTATCTCACTGGGGGCAAGATAGAAAATGCATGCAGGAAAATTAAAGATACCTTTGGAGACAAGAGAACCACTTGTATGAATATCAAGAGCTCAGATGGAAACCCAGTTCTAAGCAAAGAAGGGAAAGCAGAAAGGTGGAAGGAGTAGATAGAGGGTCTATACAAGGGTGATGTACTTGAGGACAATATTATGGAAATGGAAGAGGATGTAGATGAAGATGAAATGGGAGATACGATACTGCGTGAAGAGTTTGACAGAGCACTGAAAGACCTGAGTCGAAACAAAGCCCTGGGAGTAGACAACATTCCATTGGAACTACTGATGGCCTTGGGAGAGCCAGTCCTGACAAAACTCTACCATTTGGTGAGCAAGATGTATGAGACAGGCGAAATACCCTCACACTTCAAGAAGAATATAATAATTCCAGTCCCAAATAAATCAGGTGTTGACAGATGTGAAAATTACCAAATAATCAGTTTAATAAGTCACGGATGCAAAATACTAATGCAAATTCTTTCCAGGTGAATGGAAAAACTGGTAGAAGCCGACCTCAGTGAAGATCAGTTTGGATTCTGTAGAAATGTTGGAACACGTGAGGCAATACTGACCATACGACTTTTCTTAGAAAATAGATTAAGGAAAGGCAAACCTACATTTCTAGCATTTGTAGACTTAGAGAAAGCTTTTGACAATGTTGACTGGACTACTCTTTTTCAAATTCTAAAGGTGGCAGGGGTAAAATACACGGAGCGAAGGACTATTTACAATTTTTACAGAAACCAGATGGCGGTTATAAGAGTCGAGGGGCAAGAAAGGGAAGCAGTGGCTGGGAAGGGAATGAGACAGGGTTGTAGCCTGTCCCCAAAGTTATTCAATCTGTATATTGAGCAAGCAATAAAGGAAACTAAAGAAAAATTTGGAGTAGGTATTAAAGTCCATGGAAAAAAAAATAAAAACGTTGAGGTTCACCGATGACATTGTAATTCTGTCAGAGACAGCAAAGGACTAGGAAGAGCAGTTGAATGGAATGGACAGTGTCTTGAAAGGAGGAGACAAGACGAAAATCAACAAAAGCAAAACAAGGATAATAGAATGTAGTCGAATTAAGTCAGGTGAAGCTGAGGGAATTAGATTAGGAAATGAGACACTTAAAGTAGTAAAGGAGTTTTGCTATTTGGGGAGCAAAATAACTGATTATGGTCGAAGTAGAGAAGATATAAAATGTAGACTGACAATGGCAAGGAAAGCGTTTCTGAAGACGAGGAATTTGTTGACATCGAGTATAGATTTAAGTGTCAGGAAGCCGTTTCTGAAAGTATTTGTATGGAGTGTAACCATGTATGAAAGTGAAACATGGACAATAAATAGTGCGGACAAGAAGAGAATAGAAGCTTTTGAAATGTGGTGCTACAGAAGAATGCTGAAGATTAGGTGGGTAGATCACATAAGTAATGAGGAGGCATTGAATAGAATTGGGGAGAAGAGGAGTTTGTTGCACAACTTAACAAGAAGAAGGGATCGGTTGGTAGGACATGTTCTGAGGCATCAAGTCATCACCAATTTAGCATTGGAGAGCAGCATGGAAGGTAAAAATTGTAGAGGGAGACCAAGAAATGAATACACTAAGCAGATTTAGAAGGATGTAGGTTGCAGTAAGTACTGGGAGATGAAGAAGCTCACACAGGATAGATTAGCATGGAGAGCTGCATCAAACCAGTCCCAGGACTGAAGACAACAACAACAACAACAAGTGAAGAAGACTGGAAATTAAAAAGCAACAATGATATATGTTAAAACACTGAAAGACTAAGACAATACGAAAAAGAAGGTTGTTATTTTTTGGTCTGTTGCACAACATGAATGAAAATCAGCTGGCAGAACAATTATCAATTATCTCTGGGAAAAGGAATTAAGAAGAAGCTGGATCTCCGAAGTTATAGGTTTAGAAATACACAGCAAAGAAGAAAAAGAGCTATTTTTTGGAAGGCATTTAGAACTCTCCTAAGGAAGAAGCAATAAAACCAGAAGTGAAGTAATATGAATAAAGAAAGAAAGAGACCTGGTGGACAGGTGAAATATTGCAGGGGGAAAAGAAAACAGCAAATGAGAAGGATTTGAAATTGTCACAGTCATCCCTACTTCACCAAAACAGTACTTCTATGTTTGTACAAACATAATTTGAAATTGTCACAGTCATCCCTACTTCACCAAAACAATATTTGTATGTTTGTACAAACATAATTTCAAAGAAATTTCACTGTCTGGTTACATATTTTTCAACTGAAGGTCTAGGTTGTCCCCTTTCATCACACTGGCAACAGGCTGTTGCCTATCAAATACACAGTAGATTTTCATTACGTAGGTAACCTATAGCTGCAATATTGCTATAGCCTTTGTTGCTCAAGTGAATGTGACCCTTACCAGATAAAACTAACAGGGGATACTGAACATATACAGAGAAGGGTAGCAAGAATAGTCAGAAGTTGGTTTAATTCCTGGTGAGGGTCACAGAGATACTGGAGGAACTGAAATGGCTAACTCTTGAAGACAGACATAAACTATCCAGAGAAAGTCTATCAACAAAGTTTCAAGAACTGGATTTTACTCATTACTCTATGGATGTACTAAAACCCCCTACGTATTGCTTGCACAAGGATTATGAGCATAAGATTAGAACAATTACTGCATGCACAGAGGCATTCTAACAATCATTCTTTCCATACTCCATACCTGAATGGAAAAAGAAGAATCTCTAATGACTGGTACAATGGGATGCACCCTCTGCCCTGCACCTCATGGTGGTTTGCAGAGTACAAATGTAGATGTAGACATAGATGTAGATAGCAGGTTTTAAACGGACTTTAAATTCATGATATCAACCAACCATGGTTACAGCTACATCACTTGGGCATTCAATTACTTTTTGTAAGGGATAAGTTCTTTCTTTCTTTTTTTCTTTCTTTCTTTCTCTTTTTCTCCTTCTTCAAAAATTTTCCACTTTCTTGTATTTCATATTCAAAGTGATATTTGCAGGAAATAACTAATCAAATGTGAGGTATCAGTAATACTTCATTGTCTATAGCTGTTGATTCATCAATATCCGTCAGAAGTTCTGTATTCTTCAGAATCTTTAAAAACTTTTCTTGTGTGCCAAAGACTGCTTTGTCAAATTCTTTTTCTTGAAGTTGAAGGAATAAATTTCATCACCACACATGCGAAAAGTCACAGCATTACAGTGACAGTTGCTTCAACTGTGAATAATACTAGTGTGTACACGACAGATTGTGATTTCTCACAGTTATTTATTAGTAATGTCTAATGAGAGTTCAACACTGCAAATGCTTTTTTTATTCAAAAACTTAACTACAGTGTCGTGTTTCTCAGAAATTGATTTTAAAGTTACTATGTTCGTAAATGTCAGCACCATATCAAGAACTCTGTACATCTTATTCAACTACACCTCCATGACCAAACTTTAAGATGAGGTTTTATGTGGTCTCTCTCTTACCAGAGTGCTGCTTGTTGATTCCATCAAGTTGATCAGAGAGAAATTCAAGCCCACAAAAATTGATCTCCTAGAATTTGTCCTCACATCAACATTCTTTCTACATCTACATCCACATACATACTCTGCAATCCACCATACAGCGCGTGGCGGAGGGTACCTTATACCACAACCAGCATCTTCTCTCCCTGTTCCACTCCCAAACAGAACGAGGGAAAAATGAAAAAATTACTGCCTATATGCCTCTGTACAAGCCCTAATCTCTCTTATCTTATCTTTGTGGTCTTTCCGCGCAATGTAAGTTGGCGGCAGTAAAATTGTACTGCAGTCAGCCTCAAATGCTGGTTCTCTAAACTTCCTCAGTAGCGATTCATGAAAAGAATGCCTCCTTTCCTCTAGAGACTCCCACCCGAGTTCCTGAAGCATTTCCGTAACACTCGCATGATGATCAAACCCACCAGCAACAAATCTAGCAGCCAGCCTTGCAATTGCTTCCATGTCCTCCCTCAATCCGACCTGACAGGGATCCCAAACATCTGAGCAGTACTCAAGAATAGGTCAGAATAGTGTTTTATAAGCAGTTTCCTTTACAGATGAACCACATCTTCCCAAAATTCTACCAATGAACCGAAGATGACTGTCCGCCTTCCCCACAACTGCCATTATGTGCTTGTCTCACTTCATATTGCTGTGCAATGTTACGCCCAAATATTTAATCAATGTGACTGTGTCAAGCACTACACTACCAATGGAGTATTCACACATTACAGGTTTCTTTTTCCTATTCATCTGCATTAATTTACATTTATCTATATTTAGACTTAGCTGCCATTCTTTACACCAATCACAAATCCTGTCCAAGTCATCTTGTATCCTCCTACATCACTCAATGACGACACCTTCCTGTACACCACAGCATCATCAGCAAACAGCCGCACATTGCTATCCACCCTATCCAGAAGATCATTTATGTAGATAGAAAACAACAGAGGACCTGGGGCACTCTGAGGATACACTCACCTCCGATGAACACTCACCATCGAGGACAACGTACTGGGTTCTATTACTTAAGAAGTCTTCGAGCCACTCATATACTTGGGAACCAATCCCATATGCTTCTACCTTAGTTAGGAGTCTGCAGTGGGGCACCGAGTCAAATGCTTTCCGAAAGTCAAGGAATATGGCATCCGTCTGATACCCTGCATCCATGGTTTGCAAGATATCATGTGAAAAATGGGCGAGTTGCATTTCACAGGAGCAATGCTTTCCAAAGCTGTGCTGATGCATGGTCAACAACTTCTCTGTCTCAAGGAAATTCATCATATTTGAACTGAGAATATGTTCAAGAATCCTGCAACAAACCGATATTAAGGATATTGGTCTGTAATTTTGAGGATAGGTCCTTCTACCCTTCTTATATACAGGCGTCACCTGCGCTTTTTTCCAGTTGCTCAGGACTTTACATTGGGCAAGAGATTTGCGATAAATGCAAGCTAAGTAAGGAGCCAATGCAGTAGAGTACTCTCTGTAAAACCAAATTGGAATCCCATCAGGACCTGGTGATTTATTAAGGTGGTGGCGACTAGTATGAATGAATGGAAGGGCTACTTTCTATCACCATTTGGCAGAACTTATTCATGGAGGATGTTGCAATGAGAAATCTTTGGAAATGGGTACACTGAAGCCTTCATACTTTTTAAAATATGTTGATGACACGTTTCTGGTGTAGCCACATGGGTGTGAAAGAATTCAAGAGTTCTTTGAACAACTGAACTCTCTGCATTCTAGTATCAAATTGACTATGAAGATGGAAGAGAATGGCAAACTTTTCTTTTTGGGCATTTCAGTCAAGTGCAGAATGGACAGCACTATGGGACACAGTATACACAAGAAAGTCGCCCACACTGTTTTTTATCCTTACATTGCCAGCTGCCAACATCCTTCACAGCATGAGGAATGCTATGCATACTGGTACACAGGGCCCAAGCAATATCTGATGAAGAAAGCCTACCAAGTGTGCTCAACCACATTAAGGAGGCACTAAAGAAGAATGGATATGGCAGGAGACAAATCTGATATGCTATCAGGCAGAAGGTACAGGCCCAGCAAATAGAACAGACATGGTGGATAAGAGAGTGGCAGATTGATGTAGGCTGGTGCAGCATCAAACAAAATCTGCAGAATCCTGATTGGATGTAACATGAAATGCATTTTTTATCAACCTCCAAAACGTGTGTGCTATTACGGTGAAAGATGACTTGAAACTCTGTAAAATGGATGTTTTCCATATTCCATCTAAATGTGGTAAGGCATAAACTAGGCAGATTGTGAGGACAATTGAAGAAAAATGCAAGGAACACAGAAGACACACCAAATTTAAGTAACCAACAAAATCTGTGATTGCTGAACATTGCATCACTTCAGGAGACTTAATGAAGAAGTAAAAAGAATGAAAGTGACTGCACCTGGCTGGACAGCCAAGAACAGTATGAACAGTTGATTCATTGGGAAAGCTTAAAATTATACATTTGATATTAAAGCTTGGAAAAATGAAATTGGTGTACTCGCTTTGACCAAATATAATTTTCTATGATCACTTGACCTCCAACGCTTCATTTAAAAATGTCTTTTCAGGAATGAGAGACAAACTAGGCCTATTGTTTTTAATTTATAAGGAAGGAGTGAGCCCATATTTCAAGTATTCATTTCAATATTAGTGGAATTTATTTTTCTCAGTCGTTTTGAGACAGTGTGCATCCAGAGTGCACTGGTAATATCAGTGACTAAATATGCCAGACTTTTGTTATGCTCCACTGACCATAGGAACAATATACCACAAGCTGTATGCAGCATTTACAGTTTCAATACTGAACATTCGCTGTTGTTAAATGGGTGGACATAGCAAAAATTTGAATGTTGCGCTGAATTTGATTCTTCTGGGAAATTTCACTGCTGAGCTTAACCTTTGCGGGTTGATATTTGTAATTATAGACACTCTGGAAATATTGATTATCCTTGAATTAATGTTTTATATTCCATTATGTACGTGCCTTGGAGAGAAAATAAATTAATGTTGTATTGGAATCACCGTGTTGTGTGTCCGTAATACTTTGGTGCCGAAATTGCGATTTCCTGCATGATTTAAAAAATTAACGGCTTACTTCACGCTGTAGGAAACAAGAGACGACGTCGGACCGCATCACAAGCTAAGTCCATTCCAATATAATATGATCGCATGAACTGGTTGCTTCAAAACAATTTTTACGGCTTTGTCTTACAAACCTCAAACTTGCACGCAGAGTAGCTAGTTTTATTAAAAGGTTTTCGTTCACTTACGTTTGCGCATACGCTATTGTTAAACGTTTAAGCTATTCACAAGCGCACTCGTAAACAATCTTACAACAGCCATCTTTAGTAACACAGAATGCAGGACGAATCAGAGATACAGTTAGCAGACTTAAGAAGAAAGCGAACTAGGGAGAGGACGCGTCGTTTTTTACACAAACGTAGAAACTAATGCCGTGAGCCTATTGCTGCTACTTCCTCAGCGAGAAACTCTTATTACAGAAAATTTAGACTAAACGAAGGTTCCACCGAGATTCGAACTCGGATCGCTGGATTCAGAGTCCAGAGTGCTAACCGTTACACCATGGAACCAGACAGAATGTTTTGGGCGGCTGCTGATGCTCTTACCATAGAAAGCCCGTTTGATGATTTTGAACATTACAGGGAACATCTTCAAGAAACTTTAGAGAAGCTCGTTTCATTAGAGGACGCTATTCATAATTTTCTCTGTGACGATGAATACAATGCAGACCTGCTGAGCTGTGAGGAATATATAGACAAAGTCAAACGCACTATACAGAAGGCTACAAAAGCAATTGATTACAAGCTTTCAGCCTCAACGCCACCACCTGTACTCACACAACCAACTGTATTCCACTCTGTCAAGCTACCAGCAATTAAGCTTGAGTCATTTTGTGGAGATGTCGAAAAGTGGTCCCGCTTCTGGGAACAATTTGAATCGACCATTGATAAAGACCCATCCCTTTCTACAGTAAACAAACATGTTTTCCTACGAGGGTATCTATCAGGCGAACCGAAGTTACTAGTAAATGGAATACCTATAACGGCTAACACGTATGAAGAAACAAAGAAAATTTTATTGAATAGATACGGAGATAGCAATCGCATTATACAGGCGCACCTCGATTATTTTGATGCGCTAAAACCTGTACAGTCAGCGACACCTGAAACGCTGAACAGTACATTCCTGGAATGTAACTGTCGTGTTCAAGCACTGCGTGCCTTAGGAGAAGACATCGTGGCATACGGTAAAATTCTCATTCCGAAAATTCTGCGTGCATTTCCCGCTGAAATGTGCCAGAAATTGGTCATTCGTGCTAGAAGAACCGAAGTAGCGGAAGGAGATGTACTGAAACTACTTAACTTTTTGGAAGAAGAAGTTCGTGGTGCTCTCACTGCATAAAAGATTTGTACAGAATATCAGTCAACTCCTAGCTTCACGCCCACTGCAGCAGCGCTTCACATAAATTCAAAGCAAGCGAAAAATCCGCGTAAGCCTAAACGAGAAATGCCGGTACAACCATATTGCGTATTTTGCGAAGCTCGCTCTCAGTGGGCCCAAGTCTGCAACATAGTAACTGACAACCAACAACGTATCGATAAACTAAAGCAAGGTCATACTGCTAGAAACTGCAGTAAGAAGGGCAAGGTCTCGTGTTCTAAGTGCAAGAAAAGTCATCACAAAGCTATATGTACTGACATTGCTGCCTCTTCTTCATCTTTTCAGCAAATTAGCTCTACATCTGTAGGGAGAATCGACGTAAGCTCTGCAGGTTTTACTTATCTTCAGACAGCTCGAGTTTGGGTTAGTGGACCCGCAGGATTAAGCAAACTTATTCGCTGCGTTCTGGATAGCGGTAGTCAGTCAAGCTTCATTTACAAGTTCCCGATTGATGAGCTAGGTTTCAGAACTATAGAACATCGTGATCTATCTGTCAACGCCTTTGAAATGCCATCCGCAACGCATCGTAGAGTCGTAGAATTGACACTACAGGGTACATGGACTAATTCCAAGACGTCTATGACTGCATTTGAAAGCACATACTCATTTTCCGCGCACCCAGCTGTGCCTTCCGATTTAAGAAAACTTGTACACACACGGGGACTTCAGTTTGCGGACCTAAGAGATGGTACAGAAGATCTTCCCATCGAGATTCTTATCGGAGCAGATTACTATTGGAAAAATTCCCCTCCGATTCGACTAACGTCATCAGTTTTTCTGGTACCTTCCATTCTAGGTTGGATTCTTGTTGTTGTTGTTGTGGTCTTCAGTCCTGAGACTGGTTTGATGCAGCTCTCCACGCTAATCTATCCTGTGCAAGCTCCTTCATCTCCCAGTACCTCCTGCAACCTACATCCTTCTGAATCTGCTTAGTGTAGTCATCTCTTGGTCTCCCTCTACGAGTTTTGCCCTCCACGCTGCCCTCCAATGCTAAATTTGTGATCCCTTCATGCCTCAGGACATGTCCTAGCAACCGATCTCTTCTTCTAGTCAAGTTGTGCCACAAACTTCTCTTCTCCCCAATCCTATTCAATACCTCCTCATTAGTTACGTGATCTACCCACCTAACCTTCAACATTCTTCTGTAACACCACATTTCGAAAGCTTCTATTCTCTTCTTGTCCAAACTATTTATTGTCCATGTTTCACTTCCATACATGGCTACACTCCATACAAATACTTTCAGAAACGACTTCCTGACATTTAAATCTATACTCGATGTTAACAAGTATCTCTCCTTCAGAAACGCTTTCCTTGCCATTGCCAGTCTACATTTTATATCCTCTCTACTTCGACCATCGCCAGTTATTTTGCTCCCCAAATAGCAAAACTCCTGTACTACTTTAAGTGTCTCATTTCCTTATCTAATTCCCTCAGCTTCACCCGACTTAATTCGACTACATTCCATTATTCTCGTTTTGCTTCTGTTGATTTTCATCTTATATCCTCCTTTTAAGACACTGTACATTCCAGTCAACTGCTCTTCCAAGTCCTTTGCTGTCTCTGACAGAATTACAATGTCATCGGCGAACCTCAAAGTTTTTATTTCTTCTCCCTGGACTTTAATACCTACTCCAACAAATTTTTCTTTTGTTTCCTTTACTGCTTGCTCAATATACAGATTGAATAACATCGGTGAAAGGCTACAACCCTGTCTCCCTCCCTTCCCAACCACTGCTTCCCTTTCTTGTCCCTAGACTCTTACAACGGCCATCTGGTTTCTGTACAAATTGTAAATAGTCCTTCGCTCCCTGTATTTTACCCCTGCCACCTTTAGAATTTGAAAGAGAGTATTCCAGTCAACATTGTCAAAACTTTTATCTAAGTCTACAAATGCTAGAAACGTAGGTTTGCCTTTCCTTAATCTTTCTTCTAAGATAAGTCGTAGGGTCAGTATTGCCACACGTGTTCCAACATTTCTGCAGAATCCAAACTGATCTTCACTGAGGTCAGCTTCTACCAGTTTTTCCATTCACCTGGAAAGAATTTGCATTAGTATTTTGCATCCGTGACTTATTAAACTGATTATTTGGTAATTTTCACATCTGTCAATACCTGATTTCTTTGGGATTGGAATTATTATATTCTTCTTGAAGTCTGAGGGTATTTAGCCTGTCTCGTACATCTTGCTCACCAGATGGTAGAGTTTTGTCAGGACTGGCTCTCCCAAGGCCGTCAGTATTTCTAATGGAATGTTGTCTACTCTGGGGGCCTTGTTTCCACTCAGGTCTTTCATGCAGTATCGTATCTCCCATTTCATCTTCATCTACATCCTCTTCCATTTCCATAATATTGTCCTCATGCACATCGCCCTTGTATAGACCCTCTATATACTCCTTCCACCCTTCTGCTTTCTCCTCTTTGCTTAGAACTGGGTTTCCATCTGAGCTCTTGATATTCATACAAGTGGCTCTCTTATCTCCAAAGGTCTCTTTAATTTTCATGTAGGCAGTATCTATCTTACCCCTAGTGAGATAAGCCTCTACATCCTTACATTTGTCCTCTAGCCATGCCTGCTTAGCCATTTTGCACTTCCTGTCGATCTAATTTTTGAGACGTTGGTATTCCTCTTTGCCTGCTTCATTTACTGCATTTTTATATTTTCTCCTTTCATCAATTAAATTCAATATTTCTTCTGTTACCCAAGGATTTCTACTAGCGCTCGTCTATTTACCTACTTGATCCTCTGCTGCCTTCACTACTTCATCCCTCACAGCTACCCATTCGTCTTCTACTGTATTTCTTTCCCGCATTCCTGTCAATTGTTCCCTTATGCTGTCCCTGAAACTCTGTACCACATCTGGTTTAGTCAGTTTATCCAGGTCCCATCTCCTTAAATGCCCACCTTTTTGCAGTTTCTTCAGTTTTAATCTACAGTTGATAACCAATAGATTGTGGTCAGAATCCACATTTGCCCCTGGAAATGTCATACAATTTAAAACCTGGTTTCTAAATCTCTGTCTTACCATTATATAATCTATCTGATACCTTTTAGTATCTCCAGGATTCTTCCATGTATACAACCTTCTTTTATGATTCTTGAACCAAGTGTTAGCTATGATTAAGTTATGCTCTGTGCAAAATTCTACCAGATGGCTTCCTCTTTCATTTCTTAGCCCCAATCCATATTCACCTACTATGTTTCCTTCTCTCCCTTTTCCTACTCTCGAATTCCGGTCACCCATGACTATTGAATTTTCTTCTCCCTTCACTACCCGAATAATTTCTTTTATCTCATCATACATTTCTTCAAATTCTTCGTCATCTGCAGAGCTAGTTGGCATATAAACTTGTACTACTGTGGTAGGCGTGGGCTTCGTGTCTATCTTGGCCACTATAATACGTTCACTATGCTGTTTATAGTAGCTTACACGCACTCCAATTTTTTATTCATTATTAAACCTACTCTTGCATTACCCCTGTTTGATTTTCTATTTATAACCCTGTATTCACCTGACGAAAAGTCTTGTTCCTCCTGCCACCGAACTTCACTAATTCCCACTATATCTAACTTTAACCTATCCATTTCCCTTTTTAAATTTTCTAACCTACCTGCCCGATTAAGGGATCTGACATTCCACACACTGATCCATAGAATGCCAGTTTTCTTTCTCCTGATAACGACGTCCTCTTGAGTAGTCCTCGCCTGGAGATCTGAATGGGAGGACTATTTTACCTCCGAATATTTTACCCAAGAGGATGCCATCATCATTTAACCATACAGTAAAGCTACATGCCCTCGGGAAAAATTACGGCTGTAGTTTCCCCTTGCTTTCAGCCGTTCGCAGTACCACAACAGCAAGGCCGTTTTGGTTAGTGTTACAAGGCCAGATCAGTCAATCATCCAGACTGTTGCCCCTGCAACTAATGAAAAGGCTGCTGCCCCTCTTGAGGAACCCCAAGTTTATCTGGTCTCTCAACAGATACCCCTCCGATGTGGTTGCACCTACAGTAAGGCTATCTGTGTCGTTGAGGCCCGCAAGCCTCCCCACCAATTGCAAGGTCCATGGTTCATGGGGGGAGGGTTGGATTCTTAGTGGAAGCAAATCAAGCACCATGGCTAACCTTGTGACGGCGAACTACATCAGTTTAGAGACAGCGACAACAACAGACGACATTTTACGACGTTTCTGGAATTTAGAAACAGTGGGAATCACAGAAGATGAAACAACAACTCTGAATCAGTAGGAATTGGCGTTATTGCAAGATTTCTCAAAATCCTACTGCATCGAAGACAAAAGAAGAGTCGTGTCTTTCCCCAGAAAACCCAACGTTATGTTATCTAATCATCTTCAGCAAGCATAGAAGAGATGTGCTTCACTGGAGAAAAAATTTACAAAGGACAAGAAACTGGAACAAATTTACGAGGCGCAAATGATAGAAAACATCAAGAAGAAACATGTGGAAGTCACCCCTTCTGGACAGAAATTGCGTGACACATTTTATCTGCCACATCATGCAATAAAGAAAGAAAAGTTAGGTGTCATCAAATGGAGGATTGTATTTGATGGTTCGTCGCACGACCAGAATGCACGTTCATTGAATGACTCTTTTGAAATAGGTCATAATTTACTTCCTGACATTCTTTCAATATTACTGAGATGTCGTCTACATTGGGTAGCCTTAATTGCCGGTATCAAACAAGCATTTCTACAGTTAGCTCTTCACAGGAAAGATAGAGATCTCAAGAGGTTTTTTTGGTACAAAGTAATCGTAGATCAACAAGGAAACTGTATTACAACTGATGCTTCACCCGCCTGTCTTTCGGACTTATTTGCAGTCCGTTTCTTCTTGCAGCCACGCTGAAAGAACGTGCTGTAATGCAAGAAACGAATTTTCCACAAGCTGCTTTACTTGTTGAAGATAATATGTACATGGATGATTTTGTAGCAGGTGCTAAAGATGACAATGCCATAATTAACTTATATTATGAGCTTACATCACTCATGGGACAGATCAATCTACCAATGGCAAAGTGGGCCACAAATTCAAGCCATCTGATTGGAATATGGCAATCAGAAGGTGTCATAAACACTACAGATACGGAGGTACTGGGAGTCCACTGGAACACACAGACTGATACGCTCAGTGTTGTTCACAACAATGTTACCGACAATGTTACAAATCGTCCTGCCACTAAGCGAGAAGTACTACTAAACACTGCTAGATTCTATGACCCACTGGATTTGTTGTCGCCTGTGTCCCTCACTGCAGATATAATTTTTCAAGAAATTTGGTCAAGAGTAATTGATCTTAGCAAACGCTGGGGAATGTGGGTATCAACATTGCCATGATGTTCACACATAAAAATGCCCCGATGGGTTGGTGTATCTGGAAACACTCAGCCAGAAATCCATGTCTTTTGCGACGCATCAGAAAAGTCCTACGGAGCAGTCCTTTATGTACGGTGCACCACAACAAATATGGTATCAGTCCATTTAGTTTGCAGTAAAAACCGACTAGCTCCCATCAAAACAATAACTATTCCACGGCTTGAACTTCTAGCGACACTTCTTGGATCAAGACTACTTCATTATTTCTGTAAGGCCACGAGCTATAATGCAAGTCGAGCAAAATTGTGGACTGACTCAACTGTAGCCTTAGGATGGATACAACATGACCCTAATCGATGGAAAACCTTTGTGTCAAACCGTGTTACGGAAATACAATGACTAACGAATCCGTCACAGTGGAGGCACTGCCCTGGTGACGAAAATCCAGCTGATATAACCTCCAGAGGTACCACAGCAGATAAACTTCACCATGCTTCTGTATGGTTTCATGGACAGGATGGGTACTTCGCTTTAAAACGACACTTATTGAAAGAAAACAGAACATCTAGAGAACTAACAGCATCAGATTTGGGCGAAGCACGCACTTACTGGATTCAAGTTGTTCAACAGCAAAATTTTGCGCTCGAACTGCATGCACTATACAACAACATGCCTCTACCACGTAATTCTCAGATAGCACGCTACAACCCATTCTTGGATTATGGTCTTATCCGTCTCAGTGGACAGCTGCAGTTTGCAGAATTAACCAGAGATCAACGCCACCCAATTCTTCTTGATGGACATCATCATTTCATATGTTTACTGATCCAGCAGACTCACATTCGTTTGCATCACCTTGGAGTAAACATAGTGTTATCTGAAATGAGAACAGAATTCTGGATCCTTAGAGCTTGATGGGCAATTAAACATGTTCTACACCGCTGCCTACCTTGTAAGATGGTGAAAGCTCACATTGTTCAACAAACTGAGGCTCCATTACCAGCTGAACGAGTTTCACCACTGAAAC
Source organism: Schistocerca gregaria (assembly GCF_023897955.1). Classification (NCBI taxonomy): domain Eukaryota; kingdom Metazoa; phylum Arthropoda; class Insecta; order Orthoptera; family Acrididae; genus Schistocerca; species Schistocerca gregaria. Next base: position 207,917,833 of record NC_064921.1, read on the forward strand.
CATTTACAGTAACCGGTGTTGACTTTGCTGGTCCATTATATGTCAGACAAGGACACATTACGAAGAAAGCGTTTATTGCTCTATTCACATGCGCAACAACACGAGCCATACACCTGTAACTAAGAACAGATATGTCAACTGACAGATTTCTTCAGGCCCTACAAAGGTTTGTCCGAAGACGAGGAGTGCCCAGCACAATTTACACTGATAATGATTCCAGAATGAGATTTTCACTCTGCAGCGGAGTGTGCGGTGATATGAAACTTCCTGGCAGATTAAAACTGTGTGCCCGACCAAGACTCGAACTCGGGACCTTTGCCTTTCGCGGGCAAGTGCTCTACCATCTGAGCTACCGAAGCACAACTCATGCCTGGTCTCACAGGTTTACTTCTACCAGTATCTCGTCTCCTACCTTCCAAACTTTACAGAAGCTCTCCTTCACCCGGTCTCACAGCTTTACTTCTACCAGTATCTCGTCTCCTACCTTCCAAACTTTACAGAAGCTATCCTGCGAACCTTGCAGAACCAGCTCTCCTGAAAGAAAGGATATTGCGGAGACATGGCTTAGCCACAGCCTGGGGTATGTTTCCAGAATGAGATTTTCACTCTGTAGCGGAGTGTGCACTAGTATGAAACTTCCTGGCAGATTAAAACTGTGTGCCCGACCGAGACTCGAACCCGGGACCTTTGCCTTTCGCGGGCAAGTGCTCTACCATCTGAGCGACCGAAGCACGACTTCGCAGGAGAGCTTCTGTAAAGCTTGGAAGGTAGGAGACGAGATACTGGTAGAAGTAAAGCTTTGAGACCGGGTGTGAGTCATGCTTCGGTAGCTCAGATGGTAGAGCACTTGCCCACCAAAGGCAAAGGTCCCGATTTCGAGTCTCGGTCGGGCACACCGTTTTAATCTGCCAGGAAGTTTTTACACTGATAATGCTACTACCTTCCATGCCATGCACTTAAAGCTGAAGGAGCTCCGGCAGGCTGTCATGGCAAGCAAGATGCACTAGTACCTCACCCAACAAGCCATCACTTTGAAATTCATCGCACCACACGTGCCTTGGTGGGGAGGATTCTGGGAACGGATGGTGGGATCTGTCAAACACTGCCTGAGAAAAGTTTTAGGACAGTCACAGTTGGACGAAGAAGGTCTCAACACAACCCTGGTCAGCGTAGAAGCAGAGCTAAACTCTAGACCAATTACGCAAGAGGGAGACGAATCTGAGCCACTGACGCCCGCACATTTCCTTGTAGGTGACCTACTCACAACACTACCTAATGGTCCGGAATCACCAGTTAGAAAGGACTTGTCCAAGGAATTTCAGCGGCTGCAGAAGATGGTAGAACACTTCTGGAACAGGTGGAAGAAATAATATCTGATACTGCTCAAAAACTTCCATGAAACTCATCAACCAAGGTCAGGTTCAGGAAGACTCCAGCTGGGTGATGTCGTTCTTCTACAAGAGGATGTTCGTCCACGACACATGTGGAGGAAGGTGCGGATAGAAGATCTTCATGAAGGAAGTGATGGGAAAATACGAACTGTAACCTTACGAACTTAAGAAGGATCCATAATCTCACGCCCCGTTCAATTGGTCATTCCTCTAGAAGTTGACCAGGGTGGGGAGGGTGTTGTGGGGTGATATTTGTAATAATAGACACTCTGGAAATATTGATTATCCTTGAATTAATGTTTTATATTCCATGATGTATGTGCCTTGGAGAGAAAATAAATTAATGTTGTATTGGAATCACTGTGTTGTGTGTCCGTAATAATTACTTATTTTATTTATTTATTTACGAGTTCCATGGCTCCTCAGTTTGTTGTATTACTACTATTGTACCAATACATTTCTATCTCTTCCAGCTCCAGTTACATCCTTTACAATTTGTTTCTTTCCCATTAGAAGTGTAGCCCATTATGCTTGTAGTTTAGTCCTTAAAAAAAGAGTTCAACATGTAGCCATGTTTACAATTTAATTTGCGATATGAACATATGAACATAAAATGACTCATTCCACATTGTTACAATTTATTGAGTAAATGATCCATGGAACATGAAACCAACTAACTAACTAACTCCTACAGCAAATCTATCTCTTTATTAATTGGGCTTAATGTCCACTATACTGTTAAATGTTTAAAGGTATGCACTCGGTCTACGGAGGTTTTAGCATTTGTTTCTCCCTCCACACTTAAAAGTACATATTGTTTCCATTCTATCACTGCTCTGTTTATATTTCTTGGCATCTCACAAGAACATTAGCATCCTGCCAAAACTGACTTTGAAGTAATACATATAACAATAGTAATGGTACTGAACAGGAGAAGGCGCACATAAAATGTCTATGCACAAGAATGTTGCATTATGTGACTGAGGCAAATAGTGATTTTGAATGTAAGAGATGGTTGGGATTTTGAGTCTAGTTGAGAGGACTTGCAAAGGGCCGGGTGCTGTGGCTGAGCAGTTCTAGGCACTTCAGTCCGGAACCGCACTGCTGCTACAGCCGCAGGTTCAAATCCTGCCTCAGGCATGGATGTGTGTGATGTCCTTAGGTCAGTTAGGTTTAAGTTATTTTAAGTCTAGGGGACTGATGACCTTAGATGTTAAATCCTATAGTGCTGAGAGCCATTTGAACCATTTATTTGACTTGCAGAGGGAAAGGGAAACATGCTGTAGTGTAACAAGAAAACATGTTAAGGATGGGCATACTGGGAAGTAGAGAGTGAGGAAAAAGGATGAGAATACAGAGTGAAGAATATTAAGTAGGAGAAACAGATAAGAGATAGGAACAGATTCTCAGGTGGGAGTTCCGTGTTCAATTATTAGCTCTGTAAACACAGTGCACTAAGGTGCTTTGTTTGAAGTGTTAGGTAACAACAACAGCTGATTAGCATAGTAGGAAGAGAAGTGATGTTTCTCAAAGTAGTTATTTTTCTTCTAACATACACATGATAAAGTGGCTTAGAAGTAATTCTCATAATATCTGTTTGAGTAGATTAGTGATAGTCATAATCTGTTGTTAATATACTTGACAGGAGTAGCCAGTAGTGGCTGATTCCACCTGTTAATGTGTAACTGAACTTGTTCCACATCCTTGAAGAGTCTCCTTCATGACAAGATTGAAGGAACACATGTGAATGAATGAATCAGTCAATCAATCAATCAATAAGTTTCATGAAGAGTAATTGATCCTCTTGTTCATATTACCTTATATTCTTGATTCTCCATTATTACTCTGTAACTCTGCAAATCATTTGGCTGTCCCTCAATAATGAAAAATAGAAATAAAATATTTTTCACAAAGATAAATTATTAAGAACTCACATACAGACATTAACTTACTCGGTAAAGAATTAGTCTCCTTTGTTGGGATTGACCCCTTGCTCTAACTTGAATGTCCTACATTTGTATTTTCTGATTGAGAAGACAATCTATGTAAAATAATAGTAAGTCTGGTTCACAACTGACTTCATCTTAGGTACTGGGCAATTTTACTTTTAGCTGTTTTATGCAGGACATGAAGACTGGGACACATCCAACACTATATGCCATTTTTGATCCTCTCACACGCAGAGTAATCTATAACAGAAAAAGAATAAATAAGTTACTTTCATTTATAGATTATTAAAGTACTGTCTACAGGCCTTTTGATTAGAACAAATGTGTTAATGCATTAATTTAGACAAACACAAACAAAAAGGATGGAAATTCCCACACATGTAATTCCACAATAACAAAAACTAATGTCAGCTTTGATCACATTTACATGGTGCATACATCAATACTGGAGTTGATATTACACATGCAGGCAACCACCAAAGAGTGGCCTACATGAAAGCAGCCACCATTACAAGGACTTAGTGTGGGGACTGGAATGTGACAATACTGATGCTGAAAAATTTAATAAACTTTCAAGTGCTGCTAAATAAGAATATTGATTTACTGATGAAGAGCTGCTGCAGAAATGACAGCCAATTAGAATTTTAATTTTGGTGCATTTAAAGCTATTAGAGTATTAGTACAGGAGTGTCTGCTGTAATTGTCAGTTAGTAATTATATTCATCACTCAGAAGGACAACAAAACAAATTATTCTAACAGTAATATGTAAGATTTGTGAAGAGTAGTTTAAAATTTTTCATCATTTTAGAGAACTCTTAATTACTAATTACATTACTTTATTTTAGTTTGAAGTATCTGTTCACACTGTACTTTTGTAGTGAACACACATTAGTGGTGAGAAGGGAGATAGGAAGTGACCTCTAATTATGGACCTCACTCCACATTTATCAATGGGCATTACTGCTGCATACTTTAGTCCGTAAGAAAATATGTCTTGACTCATTGGGGGAAGGGATGAGGTTGCTATCAAGATATCACAATATTTCACTACTTTGGTTAAAGCACAATTATACTCAGAAGAGCAACTACTCTTCAGCAACATAACGAGTACACAGTGCTTGTCTAAGTAAATCTATGCATGTGTAGGTAAATCTAATGGATCTGCTTTCAACTGTCTATTTGTTCTCACTGTGTTTTCAGCCACTGCCACAAAGAATTTAATGGTTAATGATTCTAGTCTAACATCACCTACCCTGGAGCGACTGGGGAGTGTGTGACATTCCCCATACATATTTTGCTCTCAGTTCAACATGTCTTTGAAGTCTGATATCTTGATACTTATCAACTGTGGACAGTTGATGAGATAAAATTTTCAGTACAATCAAAAATGTTCAGTAATATCTCAAATAACTGCTTTCAGTTGTACTAATTTACTTCATTCTTTATGCACAAGCATCAATTTAAAAGTTGTTTGAATCCAACAGGAGCCATAATATCTTTAAAATCAGTCCATGTCAGTCTTCTGAAAAAGGACTTCTTCTTGTTATGGGTAAATAACACTGGCCCTCCAAGAAGCTCCTTTTCTAAAGCTTGTAGCTGTGTACTTAAAACCTCAAAAAACAGTTTCTCTTAAATTTTATAGGTATATTAAGGAGCTTAGAGTAGCTTTGTATAAAAGATGAATGTTTCATGAATACAGTTCTGCCAAACAAAACAAGTGGTTCCTTTTTATATGAAATATAAATGCCTACAGATGTTACCAATTTGAAATTGGCATCCCTAAAACACCACCTGACAGCTGATGTTACTGTAGAAACTCAAACCACTGCCTATAACACATGTTAACTCTTTTGTAGCTGCTAAAAATGAAAAAGGTGAAGTTGCTGTGAATACATACAACTGGATAGATAAAGCATAACCAAACATATCCACTTTTATTTCATTGCTAACTACAAAGATAGTGTACATTGAAAAATGGACATCGATAGAAATGAATATGCACACCACATCTTTTCTGAAGAAAACTGATCCATTGGTTTCCTGGTGCAATAATTCCAGCAAGAATGACAAGACAACAAAAATATTACCTTATTACAAACATTAGGACCTATGACAAAAAGAAATAAAAGACGTTCTGTGTCCTGAAGTAGAATCAGAACCTGAACAAAAAATTCAAGTCAGTGAAAATGAGGATCCTGAGTACAAACGTGAACAGCAGTATTGCAGAGCCAAAGAAGAAGAGGCAAAACACTGTTTGTGAATGATCTTGAACTCCTGCAGACACAAGTATTTTAGAAGTATAAAATAAAATAAAGGATCTTAGTAACATATTTTGGGGGTTACATGCAATTAAAAATTTAGGTGGTTTTGATCCTACTAAAGGCTTCAAAATCAAACTTTGGTCTAAAAGATGCCACAACACAGAATAAAGATAGAAATATATTGCAAAAAAAAAGGTTGCTCAGGACCTACTAATGTTCCTCAGTTTTAAATTTTTGTACATGATTATGTGCTATAGGTTTGAAGGGGGTAACCACTTAATGTGTAACATTAACTTAAAAAAGTCTGTACTGTTTGACGATGGATATTTTAAGGGTAATATTCATGGTCCAGTCACATTAAGTTGAGCACTCCCTGTGTTCGGCATCAATGTGATCTAAGCACTCACAGATGGCCAATGCCGTCATGTTGGCAGGGGGTGGGGGGTGAGGAGAGGGTTACACAAAAAACAAGAAAACAGTGGAGTCATTGTGATGTGGAAATGGAGTTATTTATCTTATGTCCAAATGGGCATGATTATTGACTTCCAGGACAAGGGAGGAAGCATTTCTGTAACAGCAAAGTTTCTAAATTGTTCAAATATTATTGTGGTTAAAGTACAGCATGAATGGCAAAATGGTACTATCCAAAACTAGCACTGAGGCAACTGTGGTGCACCATGGGCCACAGATGATGGGGGTGAATGACACTGTGGAGGTTTGTACAGGCGAACAGATGTACAACTACTGAGCAACTGACTGCCCAGGTGAAACAAGGGGCTAGCAACAGTGTCTCCCCAATGATTGTTCAGAAAGTGTTGCTGCATATGTGCACCTGTTACTAGTTTGAAAATCATACATATACAGCGACAGAAAAAGTGAAAAAAATGCACAGCAGAAAGACTGAAAATTTAAAAGCTAAATAAACAGATCATACAGCCACAAATTACATCTAGTCTAACAAAAAGCATCACTTCTAACCAAGATTGGTAAATCTTGCTCTCACAACGCACATACAAAAAGAAATAAAATTTATTGAGAAAGGTCAAAAAAACAATGGCAGTACACAAATAGTTGAAAAATATACAGGAAACCTCATAGTTGAGTCAGAAAGCATTATCATACAGGAAAACAGAAATGAAACAAGTGCGATAAACATTGACCTGACAAGGAGCTAGTAATATGAAATCAAAAATACACTCCTGGAAACGGAAAAAAGAACACATTGACACCGGTGTGTCAGACCCACCATACTTGCTCCGGACACTGCGAGAGCGCTGTACAAGCAATGATCACACGCACGGCACAGCGGACACACCAGGAACCGCGGTGTTGGCCGTCGAATGGCGCTAGCTGCGCAGCATTTGTACACCACCGCCGTCAGTGTCAGCCAGTTTGCCGTGGCATACGGAGCTCCATCGCAGTCTTTAACACTGGTAGCATGCCGCGACAGCGTGGACGTGAACCGTATGTGCAGTTGACGGACTTTGAGCGAGGGCGTATAGTGGGCATGCGGGAGGCCGGGTGGACGTACCGCCGAATTGCTCAACACGTGGGGCGTGAGGTCTCCACAGTACATCGATGTTGTCGCCAGTGGTCGGCGGAAGGTGCACGTGCCCGTCGACCTGGGACCGGACCGCAGCGACGCACGGATGCACGCCAAGACCGTAGGATCCCACTTCCCAGCAAATTAGGGACACTGTTGGTCCTGGGGTATCGGCGAGGACCATTCTCAACCGTCTCCATGAAGCTGGGCTACGGTCCCGCACACCGTTAGGCCGTCTTCCGCTCACGCCCCAACATCGTGGAACCCGCCTCCAGTGGTGTCGCGACAGGCGTGAATGGAGGGACGAATGGAGATGTGTCATCTTCAGCGATGAGAGTCGCTTCTGCCTTGGTGCCAATGATGGTCGTATGCGTGTTTGGCGCCATGCAGGTGAGCGCCACAATCAGGACTGCATACGACCGAGGCACACAGGGCCAACACCCGGCATCATGGTGTGGGGAGCGATCTCCTACACTGGCTGTACACCTCTGGTGATCGTCGAGGGGACACTGAATAGTGCACGGTACATCCAAACCGTCATCGAACCCATCGTTCTACCATTCCGAGACCAGCAAGGGAACTTGCTGTTCCAACAATGCACGTCCGCATGTATCCCGTGCCACCCAACGTGCTCTAGAAGGTGTAAGTCAACTACCCTGGCCAGCAAGATCTCCGGATCTGTCCCCCATTGAGCATGTTTGGGACTGGATGAAGCGTCGTCTCACGCGGTCTGCACGTACAGCACGAACGCTGGTCCAACTGAGGCGCCAGGTGGAAATGGCATGGCAAGCCGTTCCACAGGACTACATCCAGCATCTCTACGATGGTCTCCATGGGAGAATAGCAGCCGCATTGCTGCGAAAGGTGGATATACACTGTACTAGTGCCGACATTGTGCATGCTCTGTTGCCTTTGTCTATGTGCCTGTGGTTCTGTCAGTGTAATCATGTGATGTATCTGACCCCAGGAATGTGCCAATAAAGTTTCCCCTTCCTGGGACAATGAATTCACGGTGTTCTTATTTCAATTTCCAGGAGTGTATAACAACACAAGTGAAACAAAACATAGGAAACTAAAACAACAGAGAGTCTATAACACTGACAAAATGTGAAACAAAACTACAGGATCACAACACCATCATCACTAGATTGGATAAAGGAAACAAAGTGATTTTCATGCGTAAAGAGCAATACATTAATAAGGCATGAGAGTTCATCACAGGAACTGAAATTACAAGACTAAATTTGGATCCATCTAACAGATTGCAAAGTAAGTTGAGAAAGAGTCTGAAAGACACTAGAAGAAGTAGTAACAGAAAACTGTTACAGAGAAGTGCCACCGCACCTTCCCTCTGATGCCACCCAAAGACACTCAGGAAAAACCTTCCAGTTAGAGCCATTGTGGATTACAGAAACACTCCCACATACCCTCTTGTTTCATATATGTTGAAAATCTTATCGGAAAACTGCAAATTACAAGATGACAGAACTATAAGAAAAGCCACACATTTCATTCAGCACAAAAATGACATACAGGTTCCAGCCACACCCCCCCCCCTCCCCTGCCATCTGATGTAGAGAACATGCATCCCGATATACCAATAGCTGAAACAATAAACATATAGAACAAAATTTTGAGACACACAGCACACTTCCACATGAAGAAGCAGTCAAGCAGCTAGAGCTAATAACAGAACAGAACTACTTCCATTTAAAAAATGAATTCTATTTACAGAGTGAAGTATTACCATTAGTAACAAAGCTGAACAACAAAATCAGTAAACAGAAAAGAGAATACACCTAGCTACCACCAACACAAGGACAGAATCTCACGTGAACAAACGCGTAAAATATAAGGACAGGAGCAACAAAAAGTGAAAAAGAAATAGGAAACAAAAGATGGTACACAATGACATACAATCACTGATTCAATTCAGTTCAAAAGTGCTTTCCAGAAACAATATGAAAAAATTGATCTATATCAGAAACTGTGAGACATTTGACTCAAGATACAATAAACATGAAAGAGCATGGAAGTACAGGGCAAGTCATTCTACTTTTGCAGAACATGTACACTACCAGCTACATAAAAACACCACCAGAGACAGACATGGTAACCATAATGATAAACAACAAAAAACATCTCCTCACCTTATAAGAAAAATATCATATGCAGAAAACCATAACAGAAAAGAAACAACTCAGAAATGTTCAGACCAATCCGGCAGACCACACACTCTTCAGACTAACTGACCACTTAATGTAAAATTAAATACATAAATATGACCAGGTCCCATACACCATAGCCATCTCCTCCCAGTTTCTTTCTTATAATAACTATTCCCCCAAAATATGAACCACAACTCTCAAATCATCCTCTTCCGCCCACATCCCTACTGAACATATGAGACATCTTCACTAATTTGCACCAGTTCTCACACATCCACCTGAAGAACATAATTCTCAGGTTGGCAATACACATAACCTACACTAAAAACAAATGACTGTAACACTGTGCTGAGTATGAACACCTATAGTTCTATTTTAAAAAATAAGATGAAGTGCAAACATTAGCAGTGGAGCAGAAGAGAAAGTGCAAAAAGCCAAAGAACTGTGAAGTATATATGTGCAATGAAGTGTCTTTCGACTTCAACCTCTGCTAACAAAGAAGGAAGCAGTGGTTTGTAGAATAAGTGAGCAAGAGGCAGAAATAATATAAGTAAATTGCACACCAACTTTATAAAGAAATTCTGTTTTTAATCTATAACAATCAAACTATACAAACATACAAACATGTGTATCCATATTTCCCAAATAACCATGGAAGTCATTTTAAAAGTAAAAGTGAAACATACCTGATGTAAAAGTCTCTTTAATTAATTGCAGTAAGCTTATGACAAAGAGACCAATAATAACTGATTTTAATAGTGACTGTGGAAGATGCCCATGCCAAAAAAAGCACCAGGATGATTTTACCGTACTCCCTTAGCCACCAAACTCCCTGGGTTGTAGCCCAATTGAGAATATGGGGGACCGCCTTGATCAGGCTGTACTTGCCATGGATCCTCAAGTGAGAAACCTAGCACAGCTAGCCACAGCACCGGAGTCAGCATGGATCCACATTACAGTCGGCATCTTTTAGAACCTCATTGACTCTCTTCCTGCAAATCTGCACTGCAAAAGGTGATTACTCAGGCTTTTGACAGGTGGTTACATCAATGTAACTGGGTAGTGTATATACACAATGCGTTACTTACATATGTCAAAGTAAACAATGGTAATAAAGTGAAACTTTAAAATACATTATCTCAAAACACTTATTTTCCATGACCAATATTCAACCTGTCATAACTCACTCCAATTTAGGAAGAGACTTCCTTTTTTGTTCAGAATTTAATGCTGGAAGTAAAAATTACAACATTTCAAATTCCAAAATTTTCAACAAGAGATCTCTTTTCACTTTGTGCCTCACAAACAGTAAGGGAGACAGAGTATGGTAGTCACACCTGCTGGCTGTCCCATAGTCAATAAGTCAGCCATCAGATGTCACACTGTACTGGAATGACTTGATTAAGAATGGCAGCACTGTCTGCATCTGTTGTGTGAACTTTCAGTTGTTTCTGTCAAGTGAGTGAGGAGCTGTCCAAATTTTTCTTTTACTAGCACTGATGAGTAAAATTCAAAGCATTATAATCATTCAGTTTAACTACAGAATGTGTTGCTATACTGCTGATCAGATTCTATGGTCATGTACAGCAGAATTCTTATATTATGTGTGGTCTTTCTAGATCATTATGAAACACATAATGCTGGATACTAGCTAAAGTTTCCAAAATGAGGTTTTTTCTCTAGCTTGTCACATAACCAATGGGATGGCTGTCACTTGGGCAACCATCCACATAAAAGTTCTTTGATTTCAGTTTCTGATACCATCCTATCTTTGTGTTGTTTTTGGTATCAAGATACCTAGACATTTTGAAAGGAATGATGAAATTGGGGGAAAATAAATCTATACGCAGTGTTCCAAAGATTACGATATAAGTTAGCAGACACTTGCTCATTACTGTAAAAAAATTTCTGGTGAGAATATAAGAAGTGATGTGACCTGATGTAGGCTACTATCCTAATAGACATATTCTGAAAGTTGCTCTTGAAAATCTACTGGGAGAATATATCAAAGCTGTGTCTGATAGATACTTTGGTCTTAGTACAAAAGAAGTGCAAAAATTGTGTTATAAGTTAGCTACTTCTAATGGGCTAAAAGTAACTGCAAAATGGACTGAAACTTGACAAGCTGGGGCTGACTGGTTTTCTGGGCTCACAAAGAGACACAAAGATCTGTTGATTAGGTCTTCTGAAGCTACCAGCTTACCCTGATTTTTTTTTTTTTTTTAATGACCTGGTACTGTAGTGAAATGATACAAATTTGTACTGAAAGATATTTGGAACATGGACAAGTCTAACTTCAAAACAGCCTAAAAATCAAATCAAATTGTGTCATGAAAAGGTTTCAAGCAAGTTAGTTCAATCACATCTGCAGATAAAGGTAGCCTAGTCAATTTAGCTGCTGCTGCTGCTACTGCTACTGGGAACTCTATTCCACCAGTCTTCATGTTCCCTGGGTGCACTTCAAAGAACATTTTATTCGTGATGGGCCAGTGGGCTGCCATGGAGCAAGTAACCTTCTGGATGGATGATGGAAGAACATTTCTGTGAATTTTTGAAATACTTTGTTGTTAACACAAAGTACTCTAAATATAGTTGTGTTTTCCTCTTCTTGATAATCATAGTTCTGATCTGCCAATTAATGGACTGAACTATGTAAAAGAAAATGGCATTGTTTAATTGTAATTTCTTCCTCACTGCTCCCACCAATTGCAAACATTAGATTGGACAATGAAGAAGTACATGTATACTGAAAGTGGATGTTAAATCACCCACATTCCATGATGGCAGTATATGAACATTCTAGAATATTGACCTCTGCATATCCTCTGTCATTTATGCCATCAGATATCCAAGCAGGTTTCAAAATGTTTGACATTTGTCCCTTCAATGGATACACCTTTGGCAACCATGAATGTGCTTCCAGTTTTGTAACAGATTGACAAAATCCTGATAGGACTCTTGCTTTAAAGTGATAACATGACAGAAGAAGAAGGTCTCCACTAACCAAATTAGTGACACAGACAAACTGTCTGAGTCCCAGTCTTCTTGCAGTGGCTTGGAGAATGTTCAATCTAGGCTTACTGTTATTTCTTCGAAAGACATTAGACCTTTTCCTAAAGATGGAGAAAGAAAACACTGAAGGAACAACAACAACAGAAACAAATGCTTGTCTGTCATCATGGACACTCCTGTGAAAGAGGAACTCTCAAGGAGAAAAGAGTAAAATTCTGCAGATGTCAAGAAGCATCTTTTTCCAGCTGAATAAAATAAAATTAAAAAGCAGAGACAATGAAAGGAAACTCAAAGCAGTGAAATGAAGACAATGACTATTTTTGTATTGTATGTCTCGGTTCATTTGCCAGTACTAGGTCATAGGAAATGTGGGTACAATGTACAGAGTACAGGAAATGGGAACAAGAGAAATGTATGTCAGGAGGTGCCCATTTTGTTTGTCAAAACTGCCAAACTGATTTTTCAGATTAATTTTGTAGAGTCCTAAGAATTTTTATCTTAGGTCTGTTATCAGTGGACAGATTTCACTGGAGGCTATTGTTGTACATCTGTGACATAAGCTTTTAAGTCATTTTTTCCTTGTGTATGTTCAATTGCTGAACTTTTTGTGTATAATCATCAGAATGATTTTGTCTGTCTTTATGTTATTAGTGTTAAATAGCATAGTTATATTTTAATCTTAAATACTCCTTTGGCTTGAATTAATTTACATGAATGCAGGAAGGATACTGTTTCTTCAAATATCTGTATTTTTCATGTAATATTAACTTGAAACAAGCAACCCTAATACCTGTGACAACCCCAATCCCGGGGACAGTAATAACAAACATTGTATAACAGAAAAGGTATGTTATTTTTATCACAATAATTGTGAAGTCATAGATTATTTTTATAAGCACTGTTAAAAATATAGGCTACAAGTTAGTTAAATAAAAGTGCAAATATTTATGTCGATGATGATGCAGAAATATTTAAATAACAAAATGTGACTACCATACCAACTCTCCCCCATCCTGAAAACTGGCCTCAGAAAAGATAGTGCCAAACAATTCACTCCACACAGTAGTTAAAATTAAGTGATCCCTTCCCATTTTATTTGCAATTGGAAAATTTAGATTGCCAGTTCCAGTCATACAATACTCAGTACTTGCATAAATGTACTTCCATAAATTTGTCCCTAATACAGTACTTGGTTTTAATGCATTGACATACTATTCTTTGGACATCACAATCAACTCAACATAATGGCAATACACATAAAAATACAGTGCACACGTTATTGTTACATAAGAATTTGACATGATAGTTGAAATGACCAGTAAGTGGGTTAAATGAAACAGTCACACTTAGATATTGTGTGTTCACTACTGTGCCCAAGTTTTGAAGATACATAAATGTTACGTGTTTGTCTTGCCACTGCAGACTATCCCAAGTGAATAAGACAATGCAGCTGAGCAATAGCTATCCAATACCAGACTTCCACGTGGGTGTTAATGTGACATTTTTTCAAATGTGTTATGAGTTTGATAGCACATTTGGGAATGCCAATTTTAGGGTGTAGTGGACTATTTAAAGACTGGTGTACAGAGATTTGTTAATCTTGGAAACTACAAAATGTTTTGAAAATCGGCTAGGTTAGACTTTATTATTCTGAGTGGACTATGAACTTTAAAAATTATTTGGTTTATGCAAAAGGTTGAAGGTTAGTAAGTTATAAAAGTATACAGAACCATTTTATGCTTCCACATTGAGAATACCCTACATACGACCACGGCATCCACTTTGAAAATTACTTCACATAACATTAAATTACCCAAATTCTTAATTAGTGGCCTAATTAATTAGAGAGGGTGTCATCTGATCTGGAAAAAGTATAGTAATGAAAGTACAGTGTCAAAGTTCAGAATTTGACAACCATATAGGCAGAATCTGCCATTGAAGCTGTAACTTACTAACTTCAATGTTAATTATCATGGAAGTTAATTAGTTTCATGTAAGATACACTGTCCTGTCACACTAGTGTGATCACCTATCAGAAGCCTGAATAACTACCTTTTGCAGTGCATACTGCTGCAAGATGTGCAGGAGAGAGTCAATGAGGTTCTCAAAGATACCAAAAGGGATATGGAGCCATGCCAACTCCCGTGATACAGCCAGTTTCTCAGTTAAGAATCCATGGTACATACAGCCTTGTGGCATTGGTCCACTAAATTGAGTTTAAATTTGGGGAGTTTTGTGGCCAGAGAAGAAAGGTAAAATCGTCCTGGTGCTCTCTGAACCACACACATAAACTGTGAGCCATGTGACATGTTGCATTGTTCTACTGATAGATGCCATTATGCCAATGAAAAACTACCTACATGTAGATAGATTGCTACTTACCATAAATAAGGCATTTTAAGTTGCAGACAGGCACAATTAAAAGACACATACACAAAGGTTTAGGCCATAGCCTTCATCGGAAAAAGAGAAACAAAGGAACACACACCAATCATACACACAAGTAAGCACACCTCACACACACATGGCCACCAACTCTGGCAGCTCAGGCCAGAATGCAGCTATCATGTGGGATGGCGGCAGCAATCTGGAGAGGAGGGGATGGAAGAGGGATAGTACAGGACAAGTGGGGGTACAGAGGAACACTGTCTGGTGGATTGTCCTGGGACTAGAATTCCAACAGGCATAGCATCAGGAGGTTGTAGGGCAAGAAAGTGGGGAAAAAATGAGCAAAAAGATGTGTGGGGAAGACAGGCATGTGCATTGGCAGAGGGGCAAACAAAGGAGCTATGAGACAAGGCTGGAGAGGAGATGATGGGACAGACAGGATGGAAACTGTTACATGGAAGGTGTGGGGACAGTATGTTACCATAGGTTGAGCCTGGGATCATTGTTGGAGTGCAGAATGTGTTGTAAGGATAACTCCCACCTGTGAAGTTAAGAAAAGATGGTGGTTGAGGGGAGTATACAGATGGTTTGGGTAGTGAAGCAGTCATTGATATCAAGCCTGTTATACTCAACTGTATGTTGTGCCACAGGATAGTCTGCTTTGCTCCTGGCCGCAGTTTGCTGGTGGGCATTCATCCAGGTTTACAGCTGGTTGGTAGTCATATCAATATAAAAAGCCACACAATAGTTACAGCAGAGCTGGTACATGACATGGCTGCTTTCACAGGTGGTCCAGCCCCTGATGGGGTAGGGCAGACCTGGACAGGACTGGAATAGGAAGTGCTGGTTGGATGGATTGGGCTGGTCTTACACCTGGGTCTTCCACAGAGTTGTGATGCTTGTGGCAAGGGGTTGGGATCAAAAATGGCTTAGGGCTGGAGTACAATGGCATGGAGGTTTGGTGGGTGAGGGAACACCCCTTTAGGAGGGGTGGAGAGGATCTAGGATAGAATGTCACTGATATCAGGGCACAATAATAGGTAATCAAAGCACTGGCAAAGGATGTGGTTCACCTTTTCCAGTCTGGGGTGGTACTGGGTGATGAAGGGGCACTCCGTTGTGGCAATTTCTTGAAGGTGGTGGGAGGATTTGGAATGTGAGGGGTAATGGCAAAGAAGATCTGTTTGTGGACTAGGTCTGGAGGTAGTGCCTGTCTGTGAAGACCTTGGTGAGACCCTCAGCACAAATTACAACTTCTTGTTACTGCAGATACACCATCCCCAGTTGACCAGGCTGTATAGGACAGATTTGTTGGTGTGAAAGGGATGGCAGCTGTTGATTTGTAGGCACTGTTAGTGGTTGGTGGGTTTAATGTTGACAGATGTGCAAATAGAGCCATCAGAGAGGAGGAAGTCTATGAAGTCTATGAAGATTGCAAATTAGGTTGAGGAGGACCAGGTGAAGCAGTTGGGAGAGAAGGTATTGAGGTTGTGAAGGAATTAAGATAGAGTGTCTTGGCCCTGAGTCAAGATCATGAAGATGTCATCAATGAACCTGAACTAGACTAATGATTTGATATTCTGGGAGGCTAGGAAGATCTCCTCTAGATGATTCATAAATAGGTTGGCATAAGACAGTGCCATGTATGTGCCCATGGCTGTGCCACAAGTTTGTTTGTATGCCTTTTCTTCAAAGGACAAGGATCAATGGCCACCGCTAAACTGTGACCAAGAGCAAAGTGGACCACCCTGTGGCACAACATGCAGCTGAGTGTAACATCAATTTCAATGGCTGCTTTACTACTCAACCCATCTAGATTTCCATCACCACCACCAGCTCTTCTGAACTACCCATGTAGGAGCTATCCTTACAACACATTCTCCACTCCCGTAATTACACTACCTCAACCTAGGGTAACATATTGTGCCTACACCCTACACCCAACAGTTTCCATCCCCTTTGTCCTGTCATCTCCTCCCTAGTCTACTCACCAAGTCTCTTTGTTTGCCAACCTCTGCCAATGCACTTGCCCACCTTTCCCCATTCCTCACCTTTCCGCTTCTTTTTTCTCCACCTCCCTGCCCCACAATCTCCCTACACCAAACCTCTCGGTATTCTAGTCCCTGCACAACTTGCCAGCAGTCTTCCTTTTCTCCCCATGTATACACTACCACCCCTTCCCCTTGCCTGCCCATTCCAAATTGCTTCTGCTATCCCATGTGATAGTTGAATTATGGTGTGAGCTGCCAGAGTTGGCAGTCATGTATGTATGCTTACTTGTGTATATGAATGGTGTGTGTTTCTCTGTTTCTCTTTTGCTGATGAACGCTGTGGCTGAAATGTCTTTTAATTGTGCCTGCCAGCAACTTAATGTGTCTTCTTTATGGTAAGAAGCAATCTAGCTTTTCCTACATTGTTGATATTTCCATGTGGACTTTCCATTGTTTGAAATTGCATGTAGGTGCTGACATGGTCCCCAAGGATAGATGCATACTTGTGTTGATCCATTGTGCCTTCCAGAATGATGAGATCTTCCAGGGAATGCAAAGAAAACATTCCCCAGACCATAGCACTTACAAGGTGATGGCTTCCAGGTGTTTCAAATCATAGTCGCCAATAGTCATCAGCCTGATGGAGCATAAAATGTGATTTATCTGAAAAGGCCACCTGTTGCCAGCCGAGTGGATATTCAACTGTGGTATTGGTATGCAAGTTCCAGCCTTCATTACCAATGAACAGCAGTCAGCATGTGTGCATGAAGCTACCGCCTTCTGTGGAGACCCATACGCAGCAATGTTTCACTGAACAGTCATTGAGGAGACACTGCTGATAGAACGTTGGTTCATCTGGGTGGTCAGTTGCTCAACAGTTCCACATCTATTCCCCCGTACATGTCTCCATAGCCATCATTCATCTCTGTCATCTATGGCCCATGGTACACCACAGTTGCCTTGGTGGCAGTTTTGGATACTACCATTTTGCCATACATGGTATATTTTAACCATGGTGGCACAGGAACAGTTTTCAAACTTGGTCATATTTGAAACACTTCCACCCCTGTCCTGAAAGCCAATGATCATACCCTTTTGGACATCAAATAAATTACTCTGTTTCTGCATTATGACAATGACTGTGTTTTCCATGTCGACCCAACATGTGTTATATACTCTTGACTGCTAGTGCTGCCAAAAGCCATATGTGAGTGTTTATTTTACACTGATGTGGAGGCAGTAGCCACATTAATGTGACTGAACCATGCATAATATGTTACTGTAAAGTTGGGATGCCTGTCTTTACAATGGTATCTGTCATTTTATCCATACATGCAGATTAGAACACAACATTTTCCCATAATGTATTGAACTAGAACCATAAATTATGCATAACTTTTAATTAATCAAGCTCCTGGTAAAACTAATTTCATCACTGAAATCAGCAATTTCAATCCAACCAACTGGATAATAAATTTAAATAGAACTTCAACTAAATAGCAGTTTGAAATATTTATCAACATTTTGCATATTTTGTGTGCAACTGTACTAAAAATAGAAAGAAAATCAGTAAAAAAATTGGTTGTTGGCAGGAGTAGAAGACATCACAAGCTTGTTACATCTCATCAGGCCCCCCTTCCCCCACCATCCCCATTCCCCTTGCAGTTGAGTTATACAGACACTTTTTGAGAAATAATAGTCTAGATAGGGGCCTATAAGATGCTATAATATTTTCCAAAAAATATAGGAAACAAAATTACCATGATATCATAAATAAATTTTACAAATATAAGTTATGTAATAACATTTCAAGACCATCATAATGTTATCCATTTTCAAAAAACTACAAGCACAACAGATTATTTCATAATACAAAAATTACACATGGCATTTCTCCTATTTTCTAAGGAACTTTTTTTAAAGTTCTTTATAATTTGAATCAACACTGTTTCCCTACCTTACTAACTCTCAAATAGTAATAACAAACTCTCATGTTTTTCACTCACTACTGATGCCTTTGTCAGAAAAACAATTCTCATGAACACCTGCTGGCTGATTTGTTGAGATCATCTCTCTACACATCAACTCCTGTTCATGGATAGGAGCATTGGTGCTCAGAATTTGGAAACATGAAAAGCACAAACAAAATATTCTACATAAGAAAACTGATGTAACTTCTCTCTAAACCTGCCATAAAATGCTGTCCCATTAATTAGATACTTGTCACATATTAGAAATGCACATTGTTATAATTATACCACAACAAGGAAGATCAAAATAATAAACATGGGAAGGTAATGAAAGAGAATGGAAGTTGCTTCAGATACTGAAGTGGTTTACTTTGAAATATGGTCACTTTATTTTCTTGAACCTGAAATAATGAAATATCATAATTCTCAAGATTTGATTTTAAGTTTGCAAATTCAACTTTTACCTTTTTTAAATTCCTGTTAGAAAATAATTTTACATATGTTAGTCACTCAGACTGATTAATTGATTGATTATATGCATATATCTTTTGTAAGACATTATCATTTAGAATTACTTGTACCATAAAAATAAACAGTAAATTTTCAATCCCATGGAATAACAACATACAGGCAAAATGTGAAGTCCCATATTCTAGCCATAGGCAGATCAGTTGGGCCTGATTGATTGTCATGTCATCCTCTGCCAGTGGCAGCATTGGATGTGGTATGGTGGGACATTTGGTCAGGAAACTGCTCTCCCACTCGTAGTTGAGTTTCTTGACCTTGGAAACACTACTAATCAGATGAGTAGATTTTCAGTTGGCCTCACAAGGCTGAGTGCATCCTGGACCAGTCCTCCCACCAAGGAAAATTCCTGGCAGTACTGGGAACTGAACCTGAGTCCTCCACATTGAATTCAGCTGTGCTGACCACTCAGCTCCAGAGGCAGGCAATTGTAATATATACTGCAGTTATATTTCATTCAACTTTTCCTTGAAAATGGTATGAATTACATATACAGAACCAAATTTTGCCACCTTTTTCCCTAGCAACTTCATCATATCAAAGTAATATTTACCTGTACATAATTATATTTTCTCCTCAAGTTAATAATGTATGTTATGCTCTCAAATTCTTTTCCTTTACAAACTTGTCAAAAGGAGAGGTGCATTCACAAAACAAACTACTACAAAGACAGGGTCACTAATTGTCACTGCCTCAGTTATACCTCATAACACACAATGAAACTCATCACTCCCTGTATAGTATTATATTTTGTTGCTTCATTACTTCACTATCTCATCTCATCACTTCATATGTCTCATTATTTTACTATTAATTCAGCATCATAATTTTGCTTTGTCTTATGCTAAAAACAACTCTCCAGAACAGCAACAAATAATTTTACTAAAAAAACTTTACATTCCTTCACATAACACACACAACAACATGTAATTCATTATTAGTTCACTTTAATCAGTATATTTATCGGTTCTCTAGTGTAAAGGGCTCTACACATAAACCATTCCTTTTCCAAAAATATCACTATAGGTAACCTTATTGACTTTTGTTTTTCTTTATTTATGCCTGAAGGTCTGCAATATGGCACATTTACACAAACTGGCAATTTAGTATAGCAAATAGATTTTTGTTTTGCTTTACTTGAGGTAAATAGCTATACCCTACTTCTACTAGTGTCATATTAATGTGTTATTAGATTTTCATTTTTGCATATTGTTACTAACCTGAAAGCATGTTCTGTGATTATTATACAAAAAACAATCATTACTAAATTTTAACAAGTACACAGTTTTTCTTCCAAATTTTGTTATTACCAAACTCAAAAATGGCACAAGAAATGTTTCATCAAAATTCAGCTAAAATACCATTTTAACATCATTTGCTCCATCCTCTTGCATTATTTCAGTATTCTTAAAATACCACCTTGTAATTACAAGCATGCAAAATATTTGATTACTGGAGTATTACATATTTATGTGCATTTGTTGGTAGCACAGGATAAGTATGCTCTCTTCTTACAAACTTTGAGTAGGATAATCAGAAAATTGAGTGATTCCAGAAAAGAAGACCAAAATCAAATAGCTTGGAGAAGCATTATTCACCATGTACTGTATAGATCTGTAGATTTTGTAATTTATAACATGTAAAACTACATATCATCATGGGAGCTGTTATCTGAAATGACTAGAATTAAATCTAATATCATCTTGTCCTTTGTACTAAATGTGATCAAAGGTGTAAATGAATAAATAAACATATTCATTAAAGAATACTGAATCCCCTACTTCGGCATAGATTCACTACCGCATTGACCCCCTACCATCTCACCTATTTTTGCAATGCTGGTTGAATTTTCATCCTTACTTTTCTAATTATTTATCAGATGAAAACACTGTAAATTTTGTATACATTTGGCCAAAAGTAAACATTTCATCTACTTTACTGACTATTTTCTCTACATTTACACTGAACATTACTTTTTGTGTATTGCTTACTTTACTGTCAATTTCAAAAATTTGTTCCACCTCCATTTCACTAATTACCTCACCATCAGCTCCTGATAAGTTAATCATTGCTACCATTGGCAATTGAGCAATAGGCTTTTCTGTCTTACCAAAATTTTTGTTTCTAACAGTACCATGCTTCAACACAAAATTACAATAGCTTTTGCTACTTGCATTCCATTTACCTTCTTACAAATTTTACTTTTATCCTTAATAATATTACTCTCTTGTCAATGGAATTCAATACTTGTACATAGTCTATTGCAACATTACTTTCTTTAGATTCATTTAATTACAAATTACTTACATTAGTATTAATCATCAAAGTTTCACATCCTTTCTAATCATGCCAGCCATTTACATTATCATCTACCGTATCAAGACCATCATTCACTACTTGCATACACTCTGCCTCAGCATCAACAAAAACTTCAATATTTATATCAACAACTTAATGTACAATGAAACCTTTCTGTACAATGAAACCATTCATATTTGTATCACATACACCCACTGTTTCACATAGATTCCTATATTTCTGGCCAATATTGACTACTTTTGGTTCAGGTTTTGGCAACTCATTTACATTGTTACTAATTACCAAAGGTTTGTATTCCTCTATCTTGTAAAGATTATCAGCCTTGTTGACCATTTCATTTACTACTTGTAAACATCCTGTTTCAATTTCAATATCTACTTTAATCTTTTGGTCACCTTACTTGATGTTTATTGAGGTAGCCTTGCTATTCAGTTCCATCCAACTATGTTACACCAGTCTTCACTGTACTACTTCTCCTTGCATGTGGATGGATGCTGAAAGAGAGTGTTATCTGTCTTCCAAGGCACTGAATGACATAAAGTCTGTATTTTAAATTTCCTATATTCACAATTTGTCTTACAAAAACGATCTTGTGTACAAATGGTGTTGATACATCTTTTTTCTTTTTAACTGATGTTGCTTGGACAGGACCAAGACAACATTTATCACTACACAAGCCAGTTTGACAGCCATCTTGTAGTGCCCCCAGAATTTTATGAAAGTCTGGAGACACTTGTGTTCCAGCCGTTTTGATCACGCGTTATTTCAAAGCAGGGCATAAGGTTGAGCATGGGATACCGCACCCATTTATTATTTGTGCAGGCGAAACTGGAAGGGAGATAATTCATTGGCACTGGCAAGTGTTTAGTGCGACCTGCCAAGAATAATCAAATATGGCCCGGAAGCTCCGTGGCCAGCTGCAAAGAGTAATGTAGCTTTGTATTGTTGAAAAACAAATGGAGTGACTCAAGATAGTGACTGTTTATTAGACGTTGAACTGCTGTTGAGAGTACATGGACTGGACGTGGATAGTCAGCCATGATAAAATCTCATGTATTAATTGTGTTCAAAAATGTGTAATTAACTGATTCTCTGTGCCCGGTAATGTGTGGGCTTACATCATAAAGTTTAGTTGTTTCTTGTACAAAGTGGAAATAAATACATTCTGGTGCATTGAATAACATTCCAACAGGAGCGTATTTTTTAAATAAGAAGAGAGACAGAGAGTTAGAGAGTGAAAATTTCCGCTTCCTAGCAGGATAATCTTTGGAGAAGCGTCCGTAGCTAGCAGAAGACATCAGTGCTGCAAGAAAGCAGAACCAGTATTCTTCAACAAGTACGAGGGTCGGTCAAAAAGTAATGCCTCCCATTTTTTTCTACTTAAAAAAATTAAGTTAAGTGAAAAATTTGAATTTGGCGCCATTCCTCAAACCTTCTTCTGCAATCCACTGCAGTAGTAACTTTCTGTGTCAACAGGTGGCAGCACAGCAGAAGTTTGTAAGATGGCCGACATCGATGTTCGTTTGAGACAGCGTTGTGTGATTGAATTCTTGAATGCAGAAGGTGAAACGCCCATACGCATTCACGAAAGACTGAAGAAGGTGTATGGTGTTGTGACAGTGGATGTCAGCACTGTTAGACGATGGGTTCGTCGTTGTAAGGAAGCTGAAGGGCAAACACCGTTGACTGACGAAAAGCGGAGCGGCAGGCCGGTGAGTGCAGTGACTCCACACAACATTCAGCAAGTTGATGACATCATTCGTGGTGACCGTCGGGTGACTGCAGATGAAGTGTGTCGCATTATTTCTCTTAGTAAAGGCAGTGTGATCACGATTATTAAACAATTGGGGTACTCAAAAGTTTGTGCACGGTGGGTTCCAAGAATGTTAACCGATCAGAATAAAGAGGCAAGGAAAACAATAGCCTCCCAACACTTGCAGCGCTTCCGTTTGGAGGGAGATGAGTTTCTGAAAAAAATTGTGACCGGGGACGAAACATGGGTGCATTTTTTTGAACCCGAATCAAAGAGGCAGTCAATGGAGTGGCGTCACACAAGCTCGCCGAGGAAGAAAAAATTCAAAACTGTGCGATCGGCAGGGAAAGTTATGGCAACAGTTTTCTGGGATACAGAGGGTGTGATTCTGGTTGATTTTTTGGAGCAGGGATGCACAATAAATTCTGTTCAATACGTCACAACCCTCAAAAAACTTAAAGCACGTCTTCAGCGAGTTCGCCCAACAAAATCAATGGCAGAAGTTCTTCTTTTGGATGACAATGCAAGACCACACACCAGTCGTCACACCTCTGACGAGATTGTCAAAATTGGATGGGAAGTTTTGCCTCATCCCCCATACAGCCCTGACCTGGCACCATCAGACTTCCATCTGTTCGGGCCACTAAAAGAAGCTCATCGTGGGATTCATTTTGAAGATGAGGAGGCCGTCAAAACATCCGTGCGTCAATGGCTTAGGAAGCAGAGCTGTGATTTTTACCGTGCTGGGATACATGCCCTTGTTCAAAGATGGGCCAAAACTGTAGAGATGGGCGGAGATTACATTGAAAAATGACAAAATGATCCTCAATGTTGTGGTTTTCAACCTATGTAATTGCATTTAAATTTCCTGACAATTAAACGTAGAAAAAAAAATAGGAGGCATTACTTTTTGACTGACCCTTGTAAGTCCATGAAAACGCTTAAGCTGTATAGAGAGAGCTTAACATTACACCGGGCCACTGCAAGAATGTGGCGACCGTAATCTCCATTCGTCCCTCCATTCACGCCTGTCGCGACACCCCTGGAGGCAGGCTGCACGATGTTGGGGTGTGAGCGGAAGACGGCCTAACGGTGTGCGGGACCGTAGCCCAGCTTTATGGAGACGGTTGCGAATGGTCCTCGCTGATACCCCAGGAGCAACAGTGTCCCTAATTTGCTGGGAAGTGGCAGTGCGGTCCCCTACGGCACTGCGTAGGATCCTACGGTCTTGGCGTGCATCCGTGCGTCGCTGCGGTCCGGTCCCAGGTCGACGGGCATGTGCACCTTCCGCCGACCACTGGCGACAACATCGATGTACTGTGGAGAGCTCACGCCCCACGTGTTGAGCAATTCGGCGGTACGTCCACCCGGCCTCCAGCATGCCCACTATACGCCCTCGCTCAAAGTCCGTCAACTGCACATACGGTTCACGTCCACGCTGTCGCGGCATGCTACCAGTGTTAAAGACTGCGATGGAGCTCCATATGCCACGGCAAACTGGCTGACACTGACGGCGGCGGTGCACAAATGCTGCGCAGCTAGCGCCATTCGACGGCCAACACCGCGGTTCCTGGTGTGTCCGCTGTGCCGTGCGTGTGATCATGGCTTGTACAGCCCTCTCGCAGTGTCCGGAGCAAGTATGGTGGGTCTGACACACCGGTGTCAATGTGTTCTTTTTTCCATTTCCAGGAGTGTATAATATGATGGTACTGTTTAGGAAGAAGGATACCTAGATGACATAAATTGAACATGTGTATGAAATATAGAGTAAAGTGACTAACTGAATAACTATTTGATAATAATGTATATAATTTCTATTTTTATAGAATGTTTTATATTTTTTGTAAAGTGTGATGTGATTGGGGAGCATTTATATCTAATTTTGGAAGCGGTGGGTACACACCATGCCCTTCATACAACCCTCGCAAACAAGTGTGACTGGTTCTTCACCATTTGCCATTCCATAGGAGTTACTAAGATCTTTTCTTTGTGGACTTCAAAGGTGACGGTGAGAATGTCCATTGTGCAGGAGATGCCAAACATCAACATCATACCTCCTCCGGCTTCTCACTTAAGTATCGGTGAAGTGGGGAAGGGTGGTGGGAAGGGTTTCCTGTCTTCGGGGCTGTCTTCTTTCTTTCTTTGACCTTAGCAACCAATTCTTTTACTTCCGTTCTTACTTTTCTTAAGAGTACCAATCTATCTTTCCCTCAGTCCACATTGATATACTTCTGTCGCTGAAGTCCTTCTCTTTTCTGTGATTTCTAAAAATCTTCAACTAAGAACCTTAGTGGGCCGAAGAATGGGGATGCACGATCAAACTTCCACACTCAAACAATTGAATACAAAGACACAGACAAGTAATACACAGGGAGATGTAACAACCGTCACAGATAAGGGGAGAGGTATAGTGCTCACGAAGGGCTCAAGCACATGTGCTAAGTAATGCCGGCTGCACATCTCAAGTGAAATGGTATAGTAAGCTTCAGCTAAGGGAACAACCTGTGTTCATAGCCATAGTAGTACAAAGAAACATGAATGGAGATAAAAAGAAATAGATATTAAGCCGGAGGTATCAAGTCAAATAAGTTTCTGATGAGTAATAAGATTGTGCAGACCAAATAGCCCGAAGAAAAGCAATAAAGTTACAACTATGAACGAAACATATTTAGTTATTAAGGCTATATAAGT
Source organism: Schistocerca gregaria (assembly GCF_023897955.1). Taxonomy (NCBI): domain Eukaryota; kingdom Metazoa; phylum Arthropoda; class Insecta; order Orthoptera; family Acrididae; genus Schistocerca; species Schistocerca gregaria. The sequence goes on from NC_064921.1 coordinate 207,943,795, forward strand.
GAGCTGTAAGCAATGTACACATGAAGACTTTAAGCAGGTAGGTTGAGGAGGAAAGGAGAGGTAGATAGAAATTTTACCAGGAAATTTTAAATAAAATAGTGTGCAGAGGAGTACGAAAGAGACAAGACTATGAATCATTGTTAGAGAAGATAGGGAGGGTGCATCAGATATAGATGAAATGAGGGAAAGAGAGGCAGGTAGGCAGACCCAGAGGAGGCTGACGTATACTGTGCCGACAGGGGCACAAAAACGGGGATTGACCTGTACCATAGTTTAGTATAAATGGAAGGGGCGTACCTACCCAAGGATGAGGAAGAGGATGTTTCCATAGTATCAACCCTTACGTAGACTGGAACCCAAAGGAAAAGGGTGGTATAGTGACCTGAGATTGGAGTGGAAAGTTTCTCCTGGTAAATTTGAATTCTAAATTTTTTTAAATAGAAAAGACAAGTCCTGCATGAGGAGATAGAAAAAAGAGAAAACCCCCAGTACAACAAATTTTTTTTCACACCCGGAAAACCGGTGGTTATCATTGTAACAGCTTCTTAAAAAAGAAGTAAAGATTCAACTCAGAATAATGCCTGAACTTTGAAACTGGCTAAGGGGAGGAATTTATTTTGGCTCAATACTGGAAGCAAGAGTAGGTAAATCTATTGGAAATAGCTAATACTTGTTGTACTATTAGTTTATCATACTACTATGTCTATTAAAGATACTACCAACAGCTTAATGAAATACCGGAGATGGAAGAGAGTTTTTGTACCTAATGTTTTTATGTAGTACAAAGTAACAAGATAAGTGTTAAGAAAAAAAATTATTAAAATATATATGTGCAAAATAATGAGTGTTCGAGCTAAGGGGAGGGTTATGTAATGCCCCCAGAATATTACGAAAGTCTGGAGACACTTGTGTTCCAGCCATTTTGAACACACACTATTTTGAAGCAGGACATAAGGATGAGCATGGGATACTTCACCCATTTATTGTTTGTGCAGGTGAAACTGGAAGGAGATAATTCGTCGGCGCTGGAAAGTGTTCAGCGCGACCTGCCAAGAATAATCAAATACGGCCCGGAAGCACCATGGCCAGCTGCAAAGAGTAATGTAGCTTTGTATTGTTGAAAAACAAATGGAGTGACTCGCGATAGTGACTGTTTATTAGACGTTGAACTGCTGTTGAGAGTACATGGACTGGACATGGATAGTCAGCCACGATAAAAGCTTATGTATTAATTGTGTTCAAAAATGTGTACTTAACTGATTCTCGGTGCCCGGTAATGTGTGGACTTATGTCATAAAGTTTAGTTGAAAGCAGAACCAGTATTCTTCAACGAGTAAGTCCACGAAAATGCTTAAGCTTAACATTACACCGGGCCACCACAATCTGTCATGGTGTTCACTGTAGCCAATGATCTCTTTCTCTTTATCTCTTTGTCTTCTAAACACCTTCCTAACATGACACCAAGAAACACGCAGCAGGTGGAGATTCTCACTTGCTGCCTCACATTGTGAATGCAATGGGTTCAAAATGTTCTCCCATCAGCACATATCACAATAATATCTTCTAAAGTGGGATGTCTCAACATTTACTTACTACTAAATATCAGGAACATCTTTTGCTGTCACAGAAGCCTGGAAGCAGGACATTTCATGAAAATGTTTTGTCACACTTCACACTTGAGCATGAAAACGGACATAGGAAGGAGCCATCCTGATACCCATGGCTGAATCCTTCATCTGTTGCCGATCGAGGAAAGAAATAAGAAAAATATTCTCTTGTATGCTTCTGTAAAATAAACATATTCTTCATATTAACTACAATGCCCCAGAAGATTATGCCACACAACAGAGCTGAGTGAAAACATGAGGGATTTCAATAAATAATGCAACACATTTTTTTCTGTAAGCAGGCTGGTTTTATTCATTCCAATACTCTATATAATTCTCCACTCTTTTGGCTACAAAACTCAATTTTTCAAACTAATCTTCATTTAATGTGACAGACTTACAACTTACACCGCCTTACTGGAAGGGCCTGTATGTCTACATGGTACTACTCTACTTTTTGAAGTCAGAGACAAAGTCTTGCTGCATCAATAATCTCTTCATCATCCACATGTTGCTTCCTGTGGAAAGCATCCTTTATTGGGTGAAAGAAAGATATGTCAGAAGGTCTTCTGTAGGCAGTGAGGAGCCCGGCTGACACACTCCTTTGAGTATGCTGGCTGGTGGACAGATGTGTCAGCACTACCAACAGAGATGTGTAGTTGTTCAGGAGCATGTTTGATTGTGGTATGTTGATCATCTTGATTAAGAGTGTCCACATGTTCCAACAGTGCAAGACTCACCACTATGTTTGGCCTCCAGTGCGCGAGAGATCAGAGAGGTTTGCGCAGCCTTCTTGTGAGGATGACATACACCTTGCCCAATGACTCACAATGCTCTGAGCCACTCCAAGGACTCTGTAGACATTCTGCAAGCATCTATGAATATCTGTAGTGCTCTGATTTTCTGCCAAAGGAAACTCAGTGATAGCTCTCTGCTTGGAATGCACCTGCATTACGGACACCACTTTGAATGCTATATATAGCACCACCATGTAATAGAAATTCATGAAACTGTGGAGGTTGAAGTGGGAGTATTTGATAATGTCCCACAACAAATTCTGCATTTTTGAACCAAAATTGGCTGAGAAAAAATGTGTTGTACTGGTTATTGAATGCCCCTCATATGTGAAGTATGCTAGCTACCTTATCTGCAGATTAGCACAGGAGAGAGATTTCTGAGTGTAACGGTCGTGGAACTGAGCTGTTTAGTTGATGCTTTCACAAGCTGTTGTCTCCTCAGTTTACCAACTGTCTGTATACCAAGGAACTCCAAACATAAAATGTAATCTGGTGTGTGCCCATTGATCATTTCTTGTGGTTTGTGTAAGTCACTGTCATCCTTTTGGAATGGCACGTGACTTTTTGCAAGGTTAGGCATTAAGCTGTTGGCTGTGAATCAGTTGTAAGCCTCTTTCAGTATTCTACTGGCTGTGTCAAAAATGAATATTTTAATGTACCAAACTAAGACTCATCCAGTTCACTACTGAATATTATGAAAAGGGTAGCTGCTACTCACCACATAGCAGAGATGATAGATTGCAGATAGGCACGATGGAAAGACTGTTAGAAAGTGAGCTTTCAACCAACAAGGCCTTCATTGAAAATAGACAACATACAAATACACACTCACATAAATGCAATTCACACACACACACACACACACACACACACACACATGACCACAGTCTCTGGCTTCTAAAGCCACACTGACTTGTCTGTGTCTATGTTGTCTATTTTCTAAGAAGGCCTTATTGGCTGAAATCTCACTTCCTGACAGCCTTTTTGTTGTGACAATCTGCGACTCATCATCTCTGTTTATGGTGAGAAGCTACTACTCTTTTTGTAATAATGTTACATTCCATCCTGGATTTTCCATTGTTAGTTTACTACTCATTGCATACATGTAGCAAAGTAGTTGATCTAATGTTGCGAATGTTATGGTTTTGTTTATTTACTGTCCATATGTTATTTGATATGAATGATGAAGCACAAACATTATTGTACTTGTAAACCACATTATTTCTCTTCTAAAATTGTGTCTCTGTTAAAAAACAGTACAACATCAATCAGAAGAAAATGTAACACACAGGATATTCAAATACAACTAAAAAAACAAGTTAGTGCTGTTTTGTCCGAACATGACACTGCCAGAGCAAAAGCACCACAGGTGCAAAGATGCAAGCTGGTGCCAGTGCCATAGAGACTTGCCACATGTTCAAGTTCCATCAGTACCACTGGTGGCACTGAGGATGAAAATATCAACTTTGTCTTGGCCAGTTGCCTGTCAAGTACAATTTGCCACTGAGTGGATGACAACAGACAGAATCCTACTCATAAGATAGAAGAGCAGCTCTCGCCCACTTCGTTATAGATCATTGTCCAGGGCAGACTTAGACAGGGAACATTGTTTAGTGAACTCTTAGAAGTGAACAGAGAGTTGTTGTAAATTGCATTTGCTATGTACTGTGAAGTTTATCTACAATTATTTGCAGTTAGCCATTGGGGGCTTTTTTATGTTATATTACAAGTAGTGTTGCCAACTTTAATTATTCAACAAGTCACAAAGTAAACCTTTTTAATTCATATATGTGACTTTATTACTAATTTGTTGCAGTGTTGTAGAACCTTTGTTCTCCTATTCCGTTACCTGACCTCTGTAATAGTGGCAGGGAGAAATTGTCTTAGCAGTGTACTGGACCAGAGGCCATTTCACAATCTCATAAGCTTGACCCACTGTAACAACAGTGGCAATTCAGCCTCCACAGTAGTGATGACAAGACCTTTACAAAATGTATGATGAGCAGTTACAAAAATTAGCAACTTTCATCTTTATGTAATCAGAAAGTAAGTCCAGTTAAAAGACATTGTTAATTTAACTAATTTTGTAATTCTATAATGAAGAAAATTGTCTATGAACAGCTAAGAAGGTGGTGAGTAGACAGGTAATTTTAAATTGCTCAGCAGTTTTTGTGTAGTACTAATCATGTACATTGCATATAATGAAACTGAACTAAATGGCATTAGGGTGTGAGTGTTTAATCACAAATTTGTATTGCTTTGCACAGGAAGATATAAAAATTCAACTTGACTGTGACATGGAGTATAATGGCTGTGAAAACAGGACAGAAATGTGCTACTCAGGTTTAGAAATTAATGTGCTCAAATAGTTTCAAAAAGAACTTGACACTATCAGAAAGTGTATGAAAACACTAGAAAATGCAATAATATGCATACGACAATTGTCTGAAGTATCATATAAAAGGCAAGAAGATTTCGTAAGTGCTAGGCATAAAAGTCATACAAACCAAATCTGGAAAGTGTAAACATTGCAGCCAAAAATAGAAATATGAACAACCTATTCACAGAAAAAGATACAAATGAATTAAATGTAGAAAGAGGCAAAGTGAATATTCATACACAATGAAACCTAAATAGCCATGTGATGTATATGGTTCACATGGCTCTAAGCACCATGGGACTTAACATCTGAGGTCATCAGTCCCCTAGACATAGAACTATTTAAACATAACTAACCTAAGGACATCACACACATTAATGCCCGAGGCAGGATTCAAACGTGCGACTGTAGCAGCAGCACGGTTCCAGACTGAAGCACCTAGAACCGCTCAGCCCCAGCGGCTGGCGATGTATAAACCAGGGTACAAGCAACAGGCATATAGCTTTGCTGACAGTCATGGGAGAGGAGTTACAGAAATTATGAGAAATTATCACCCAGACCTTATTGTAACATGCATGCCACTATGCAAAGTTTTGCAAAGCTGTGACAATGTACTGATGACTGGTAATGGTTGCATCATAATCACAGGCATGAATAATGTTTATTGCAGTGCAACTCAGCATGCAATGAGAATCCTGAAGGAACCAATCAAAAGCATACCTCATGTGCGTTTATACATTGTCAGTATTCCACAAAGGCATGACTTGAATGAGAACTCATGTGTAAACATTGAAACTGTTACAGCAAAACAGAATGTTTGAGAAAACCTGTAGAGGTTGTATTAATGTGAATTTACTGAGATAAACACTGGAAAAAAGGAGTAATTTACAAGACATAGGTTCCACATGAATGCAAGAGGGAAAAAATTAGAAGTGGCAAAGTAAATAAATTCATTAATGAGTCATCTGTACAGCAAGGAACTCCAATCCAAATTCCACCAACACAATCATTATCAGTGGCAGCAGTGGAGACAACATTATTACTAGCAAAAGCATGAGAAGAATAACCAAAACCAGCAGAGGCACCATCATTATCAGCAGCAGATCAACAACAACCACCAGTAGCAGAATAATCACCACCATTAGCAGCAGCAGCATCCAGTCCAGCAGAGGTAAGCAATCAAAAACCAGTCAGAAGAAGAGTTTTGTCTACCAAGCAGCCTGAAGGGGACACAAAGGTGAGCAACTCATCAAATCTTGGTGTCAATCTCTTCCCTCTATTGTACAAAAATGTGCAACTTTCTTCCCTCTATTGTACAAGAATGTGCAAGAACTAGGTGACAAACTGTGTGAGATGGAAGTAATTTTATACTGTAATCTTAAGGAGAATTATTTGTTGTGTATTAGTGGGCACTGGCTATGAGACACACAGATTTCTGCATTAAAAATAATAGACTTTGAACTGATAAGTAGCTTTTGCAGGGAAATTTATAAATGTTGAGGTGTATGCATATGTATTAGGAGTGGTGTTAAATTGAAAGAAGTAAAACATAGCAAGATGAACTGTGCAGAAAAAGATTTTGAATATTGAATTGACAGACTGTTCCATCATTGCTTGCATCTACAGGTCCTCATCAGGTAGCTTTACCTTATTCTTACATTATGTAGCTGATCTTTTAAATGAATTGAGGAGTAGGTCAAAATGGATAATAGTGCTTGGCGACTTTAACACTCATTTTAACAAAGGTGACTGGAAAAAGGATCAACTAAATCTGGTTAGCTCATACAGTATGCAACCAACTGTGTAGGAAATTACTAGATATGGAGATGAGTCTGAAACTACACTTGATCAGATATTTTAAAACAAGGAAGACTTTGACTGTAGTACTGACGTAACAGATGCTGGATTTTATGATCATGTAGTGTTAAAAATGATGATTAGGAATGGAAACAACAAGAGATGTAGAGTCAATGAGAAATATGTACAGGGAAGACATGTTAATGATAAAAAAAGATTTTTAACAGTATGTTAAAAAGGGTGCAGTCGGGCAGCAAACAAATAAATTGAGCTGTGAGATATTCTTACATTTATCCAAAGCATTTTATTTAATCAGCCATGACTTACTGCTTATGAAACAAGTTGTTATGGGGTTTGAGCACTGGCCTTCAAATGGTTCAAATTTTATCTCTTTGATACACAACAGAGAATACAAATATGTCATGAAGGCAAAGAATGCCTTTCAGATTTTTTTTTTTTTAGTTGCATCCTAGCTATGGAATGTCCTATGGTTCCATGTTATACTGTCTTTTGTTCCTGGTATACAAAAATGATTTTCCAAATTATTCGAGAGTCACATGCAGAGTGATATTTGCTGATGACACAAGTATTTTTATAAAAGAATGCACTGAGGCTGATGTTCAGCAGAATGTCTCTAACATAATAAATGCGGAAAGAAAATATTTTAAGGATAATGCTTTCATCATAAAAACGAAAAAACAAGACAGATGAATTTCAGTAATATTAGAAGTAAAGCTAAAACCAGCATAAAAGGCAACTTAGGGAATTTGATTCTGCACAAGCTCCACACACAAAATTCCTAGGCACATGCTGCAATCTGGGGAAATACAGGGATGGCAGAACAAACTTTCAATTTTCAGAAAATGGCTACTAGATTGATGACAGAAGTTCCCCATAGAGAGCCTTAAAGGGAAATATTGAAAGAATGTAAAACAACGACTCTCCCTAGTTTACACATTCATCAGTGTGTCTGCTTTATGAAAAATCACCAAGAATTGAAAAAAAAAAAAAAAAAAAAAAAAAAAAGATGTTTTCCACAGACACATCCACAAAAAAGTCCTTTCCCAAAAGAGAGTACATTATCAACCCACAATATTTGTTTATGCAGTGCCTGCTACAATAAAGAAAATCTAAAAATTTAGTAAATTCAAAGTGGAGCTACAACAATTTTTATGAACACATAGCTTTTATACCACTGAAGAATATCTGAATGTGGAAAAGTACAATTATTTGCATATACTGATGTAAAACAATTGTATTTATATGTAAATTTGTAACAAATTAAATATAAGAAATTTTATTGTAATGAGCTCTGGTTATGAATTGGTTACTTACATATCCTGTTTGGTGTTAATGAATGGCTGGATAAAGAGATTGAACTGATTGGAAATGAATTGGGTCTTTGGTGATTGTTATTGTAATAAACTTCATGAAGTTGTTTGTAAAATATGTTAATACATCCGAAGTTTTATAGTACCATAACTTTTAATTATAAGTCTAATTAACTGAGCATTATAACTTCATTTTGTAATGTTTTGATTCTTTAAGATGCGTATAGAGTAGGTGACTGAGCTAACCAGGAGTTGGAGAGTTCGTTGGAGAGTCAGTGAGTGGCAGCCTAATTTTTTGTCTAACAAGTCAATTAGCTGTATGTATTACTTTCATACAGAAGAAATAACAATTCATTAAACTGAAGTATTAAAATTGATAAACATGGTGTTAGCCAGTTGGTGAAGTACATGGAGACGATGCAATATGCAGGCACTTATACCATCAAAATTGCTATAAGAAATATTTGTCACACCTTTATTAGTCTGACAGTCTGCAGCTAACTAAGAGATATGTATCATCCTGTTACCATCTTATCTAAATTGGTAAAAAATTTTGTCTGCAATTTGAATCAGCATACAAATTGATGATTTACATTCATCTAAAGTTTTATGTGTAGCTGTATCACTACAGTGTGTTTGGATATTTTATCAACACGCTTGTCATCAGAAAACATTACAGATTTTGAAGAGTCCTCCACTGTCTCAAGCATCTTGTTGTTGTTGCAGTCTTCAGTCCAGCGACTGGTTTCATGTAGCTCTACATGCTACTCTATCCTGTGCAAGCTTCTTCATTTCCAAGTAACTACTGCACCCTACATTCTTCTGAAACAGCTTAGTGTATTTATCTCTTGGTCTCCCTCTACAATTTTTACCCTCCACGCTGCCCTCCAATACTAAAGTGGTGATACGTTGATGCCTCAGAACATGTCCTACCAACCGATCCCTTCTTACAGTCAAGTTGTGCCACAAACCTCTCTTCTCTCCAATCCTATTCAACATCTCCCCATTAGTTATGTGATCTACCCATCTAATCTTCAGCATTCTTCTGTAGCACCACATTTCTAAAGCTCCTATTCTCTTCTTGTCTAAACTATTTATCGTCCATGTTTCACTTCCATACATGGCTACACTCCATACAAAAACTATGAGAAAAGACTTCCTGACACATAATCTGTATTCAATGTTAACAAATTTCTCTTCTTTAGAAATGCTGTTCTTGCCATTGGCAGTTTACATTTTACATCCTCCCCACTTTGACCATCATCAGTTATTTTGCTCCCCAAATAGCAAAGCTCATTTACTACTTTAAGTGTCTCATTTCCTAATCTAATTCCGCCAGTATCTGCTGATTTAATTAGACTACATTCCATTATCCTTGTTCTGATTTTGTTGACACTCATCTTATATCTTCCTTTCAAGACACTGTCCATTCCATTCAACTGCTCTTTCAGGTCCTTTGCTGTCTCTGACAGAATTACAATGTCATCAATATACCTAAAAGTTTTTATTTCTTCTCAATGGATTTTAATTCCTACTCCAAATTTGTCTTTTGTTTCCTTTACTGCTTGCTCAATGTACAGATTGAGGAACATCACTGATAGCTACAACCATGTCTCACTCCCTTCCCAACCACTTCTTCCCTTTAATGCCCTTGACTCTTGTAACTGCCATCTGGTTTCTGTACAAATTGTAGATAGCCGTCCACTCCCTGTATTTTACCCCTGCCACCTTCAGGATTTGAAAGAGAGTATTCCTGTCAACATTGCCAAAAGCCTACTCTAAGTCTACAAATGCTTGAAATGTGGATTTGCCTTATCTTAATCTATCTTATAAGTCATAGGGTCAGTATTGCCTCAAATGTTCCTACATTTCTACAGAACCCAAACTGATCTTCCCCTAGGTCAGCTTCTACCAGTTTTCCATTCGACTGTAAGGAATTCGTGTCAGTATTTTGCAGCTGTGACTTATTAAACTGATAGTTTGGTAATTTTCACACCTGTCACCGCCTGATTTCTTTGGGATTGGAATTATTACATTCTTCTTGAAAGCTGAGCGTGTTTCGTCTGTCTCATACAAGGCTATCAGTAGCTCTAATGGAATGTTGTCTACTCCAGGGGCCTTGTTTCAATGTAGTTCTTTCAGTGTTCTGTCAAATTCTTCACCCAGCAACATCCCTCCCGTTTCATCTTCACCTAAGTCCTCTCCCATTTTCATAATATTGCCCTCAAGTACATCACTATTGTATAGACCCTCTAATGCTCCTTCCACCTTTCTGCTTTCATTTCTTTGCTTAGAGCTGGTTTTCCATCTGAGCTCTTGATATTCATACAAGTGGTTCTCTTTTCTCCATAGGTCTCTTTAATTTTCCTGTAGGCAGTATCTATCGTACCCCTAGTGACATATGGCTCTACATCCTTACATTTGTCCTCTTGCCATGCCAGCTTAGCCATTTTGCACTACCCGTCAATCTCATTTTTGAGACATTTGCATTCCTTTTCACTTGCTTCATCTACTGCATTTTTATATTCTCTTCTTTCATCAATTACATTCAAGATCTCTTCTGTTACCCCAAGGATTTCTACTAGCCCTCATCTTTTTACCAACTTGATCCTCTGCTGCCTTCTCTATTTTACCTCTCAAAAATACCCATTCTTCATCTACTGTATTTCTTTCCTTTGTCCTTGTCAGTTATTCCCTAATGCTCTCTCTGAAACTCTCTACAACCTCTGGTTCTTTCAGTTTATCCAGGTTCCATCTCCTTAAATTCCCACCTGCAGTTTCTTCAGTTTTAATCTACAGTTCATAACCAATAGATTGTGGTCAGAGTCCACATCTGCCCCTGGAAATGTCTTAAAACTTAAAACCTAGTTCCTAAATCTCTGTCTTGTATGTATTGTATGTTAACAGGGGACCTAGAAACAATGGAGCGGCTCCGTCCCTGTCACAGTCTCTGTGGTCCACAACCCCACGATGACTACCGCAGTCCATTTCACCCCTCTGCCACCCCACACCCTAACCTAGGGTTACTGTGCGGTTCAGCGCCTGGTGGACCCCCCCCCCCCCTCCCCTCCCCTGCCCAGAGAACATCTCACACCAGACGAGTGTAACCCCTATGTTTGTATAGTAATGTTGGTGTACGCGTACATGGAGAACTTGTTTATGCAGCAATCGCTGACATAGTGTAGCTGAGGTGGAATAAGGGGAACCAGCCCACATTTGCCGAGGCAGATGGAAAACTGCCTAAAAACCATCCACCGACTGGCTGGCTCACCGGACCTTGACACAAGTCTGTCAGGTGGATTTGTGCCAGGAACCAGGTGCTCCTCCCCACTCTGAAAAGCCATGTGTTAGACCACTCAGCTAACTCGGTGGGCAATCTCTGTCTTACCATTATACAATCTACCTGAAACCTTCCAGTGTCTCCAGGCCTTTTCCACGTATACAGCCTTCTTTCATTATTCTTAAATCTGGTGTTAGCTATGATTAAGTTATGCTCTGTGCAAAATTCTATCAGGCAACTTCCTCTTTCTTTCCTTACTCCAGTTCCCTATTCACCTACTACTTTTCCTTCTCTTCCTTTTCCTACTATCAAGTTCCAGTCCCCCATGACTATTAAATATTCATCTCCCTTCACTATCTGAATAATTTCTTTTATCTCATAATACATTTCTTCAACCTCTTGTTCATCTGTGGAGCTAGTTGGCAAATAAACTTGTATTACTGTGGTAGGCGTGGGTTTCATGTGTATCTTTACTACAATAATTCTTTCACTGTGCTGTTCGTAGTAGCTTAGCCATGCTCCTTTTTTTTAAATTCATTGTTTAACCTACTCCTGCATTACCCCTATTTGATTTTGTATTTATAGCCCTGTATTCACCTGACCAGGGGTCGTATTCCTCCTGCCACCAAAGTATATAATTTGCGCAAACCAAGAACAGGATCACGCCAAACAACGAACCTTGCAGCACGCCATACTTAATGATTTCTTATTCTGAATTTAATCTTATTCCTGTTGTATAATTTGATAATGTGACCCTGTGTTTTTATTGATAAGACATGGCTCCATCCAACCAAAAGAAATGCCTCTAATGGCAGACTTCTGTAGTTTCTCTAGCAGAATTTTATGATGTACACAGTCTAAAAGGCCTTGGCAAAATAACATAAAATGCTAACAGGGTAATTTCTTGTTTAGTACTGCTAGAATTGGGTTTGTGAGCTTATATATTACATTATTACTACAGAAGCCAAACTGAGCTGTTGTTAAAAGAAGGTGATTGTAAGAAAGTTGGTTCAGTAAGGTAGATAAAAAAAAAAAAAAAAAAAAAAAGGTCAAGGGAAAGAATAAGATCAGTGTATAATTAAAAATTAGAGGTCATGGGCATATCTCCTCTTTTGTGTACTGTCTTTCAGAAGATACTTCTTGACCCATTGACTGGTTATAAAGGTAACTTAAGGCTGGTACTGTCAAATTAGCTCTTAATGTTAATACTTTGGCTGAGATACCATAATAGCCACAAGAGTTATACGTTTTAATGACCTAATGATTTTTGTGATCACTCTGATAGATGATTTGGCAAAACTGATGTCTGATGGCAGAATATCATTATCTGTCTAAGTAATTTTATTGGATCTGCCTTCAAAGTGCATTTTTTGCCCTCATGTATTCAGTTCCTGTTAGGAAGAATGCATTAATTTTAGTAGCCAGTGATTTGAATATCATGTAATCCATCTCATATCATTTATCTAGCCGAATTTAATCCTCTCATGCCTAACAATGTTCTAGATTGCCCTTGCCTTGTTCTACAGATTTTAAATTTTTTGTTTGTAATATATGGTTATTGCCTTTTTAATGACAAGCTGAAGAATTTTTTAATAATGCTTATACTGCCTGAATGAATTTTCAATCTGCAGTGGAGTGTGTGCTGATATGAAACTTCCTGGCAAATTAAAATTGTGTCAGACCAAGATTCAAACTCGGTACCTTTGCCTTCTGCAGGCATGTGCTCTACCAACTGAGCTACGCATGCATGACTCACCAACCATCCTCACAGCTTTACTTATGCCTGTACCTCATTTCCTACCTTCCAAACTTGACAGAAGCTCTCCTGTGAAACTTCTGGAGAGCATTTGTTAAGTTTGGATGGTAGGAGACAAAGTACTGGCAGAAGTAGAGGATGGGTTGTGAGCTGTGCTTGTATAGCTCAGTTGGTAGAGCACTTGCCTGCGAAAGGCAAAGATCCGAAGTTCGAGTCTCAGTCCAGCACACAGTTTTAATCTGCCAGGAAGTTTCATAATAACACACACTCCATTGTAGAGTGAAAATTTCATTCTGGAAACATCCCCCAGGCAGTGACAAAGCCGTGACTCCGCAATATCCTTTCTTTCTGGAGTGCTGGTTTTGCAAGTTTTGCTGGAGAGCTTCTGTGAATCTTGGAAGGTGGGAGACATGCTGTGTGGACAGTGTGAGTTGTGCGTGGGTAGCTCTGTTGGTAAAGCACTTGCCCATAAAAGGCAAAGGCCCTAAGTTTGAGTCTCAGTCCAGCACACAGTTTTCATCTGCCAGGAAGTTTCATGGTTATAGTGCATTTTAAAGTCTTGATCAGAGCTGGTACTCTGTATTAAACAAAGCTCTATCTTCGTATCATAAGACAATTTAATCCTGGATGGTTGTCATTCTTTTTTGGCTTCCACTGTAAATTTTCCTGACCCATAATAAAATAAAACTGGATTCATAATGCTGTAAAAATATTTTTAAGAATGAATTAAATTTCTCATTTACTGTGTGTCCTGGGCAAAATTCTTCCCATTTTTCATCCTGAAAATTCTCTCTGAGTAGCGTATGTGAATCAGAATTCACAATTCTGTGAAATTTTTCTTTTCCTTTATTAGGTATACTTGGTTGGTGGCGATTCTTCATTGCTGCCATATGACCATCACATTCAGGTAAACAATTTATTACAGGGCTCACATCTACTTCATTAAATACAGATGGGTTTAGAAACAAATTATCAAATGATAATTTACTAATTTCTTCTGTTCTTGTTGGGAATGTTACTGTGAAGGTGAAAGCAAAGCTGGTCATCAGTAACATTTACCCTTGATCATAACTATCGGAGATGTCATTTATATTGAAATCTGCATATACAACCATTTCCCAATTATTTTTATTAAGTCCTAATAGTACTCAATCTAATGCTTAATGAAGTTTTAAAAGTCCTGTTGGTGCCTACAGACTATTATTAACGGCTGTCCTGCTCTAGTCTATTATTGAAGTGCAGCACTCAGATCACTTCCCAGTGTTGCATTCACTTAGCTGTCACCTGGGATTTTATTCTACTTCATTCATATATAGCCAATCCCCCTACCCTCACATTATGCCTACACTATCCAAAACAGATATGGGTTGAACTGGTTAACACAGCAATTTATATCTTGAATAGCACAGGGAAGTCACCTGTAGAAGGTGTCAGTCGTTATGAGTTGTGGAGATGGAAAAAGCCTTGAACTAAACATCTTAGGATTATTGGCTCAACATGTTATGCACACATTCTGAGTGAAAAATGAAGGAAGCTGTGAAAGGATATCCCCTTAGTTATGCTGATGATGAATGCTTCAAGATTTGGATAAAACGAAGTAATTCAATTGTGCTGTCCAGAGATGTGCAATTTGAAGAAAAATTGGGATGCTGTGCTGAACAAGTTACACTACCATTTCAAGATGTTGAAAAGCCCATTTCAGGTCCAGATTACATTAAAAATCAATCAGAGAGTGAGGAAAATACACACTCAGAAGATAATCTGGAGCATGAAAGTAGTTCACACAAAGAATCTGATGATGACTTCTGGAAACTTGCAAAGAGGAAATAGGAGTGAAGTTAAGAGATCATTCCTCATTAAAGATACCAAAATACCTCAATGATTATGCAATGATAACAGAAGATTTCTTCGTCACAACTGAGGTACCTGAAACCCATGTGGAGGCACTTAGACATGAAGACAGCATCAAATGGAAAGAAGCAATGGACAGAGAAATGGATACTCTGATCAAAAATGAAACCTGGGAGTTTGAAGACTTACCAAATATTGCCAAGGCAATACCATGTAAGTGGGTGTTTTGACTGAAAACAAATGAAGAGGGTCAGATCGAAAAATTAAAGGCTCGACTGGTTGCCAAGGGTTTCAGTCAATGAGAAGGTGTAGATTACAGTCAAACCTGCAATGAAAAGTATGTATCTCAGACTGTTTGATGTGTCAATGTCTTTCCTGTATGGAAAACCTGAGGAAACCACTTATATGGCACAACCAATAGGTTATGAAGGTGGTACCAACAAAGTTTGCAGGTTGAAGAAAAGCACCAAGATGCTGGAACAAGTGATAAGTCAAGCAGATCCAAGCTTGTATATTCAAAATAAAAATGGAAAAGAAGTTCTGGTAACTGACAATGGGTTGGTAGCTGCCTCTGATTCAAATGATTTGAGCATTTTCTTTCAACAATTGCAAGAGGAGTTCAAGATCACAATGGCACCTGCAAACTATTATTTAGGTTTGGAAATTGAACTTGGCAAGGATGGCTGTAGCAAAATTCACAAGAAGGCTTATGCACAATGAATTTTAAAACATTTCAATTTTTCAGAGTGTAAAGCAGTTTCTATCCCAATGTTGAAAGTTACAGATGTTTCACAGCCAGGGAAAGACGACATGGAAGAACAGTCTTTTCTGTACAGAAAAGCAGTTAGAGCATTAATGTATCTGATACTTGGCACAAGACCAGACCTAGCCTTCAGTGTAAATGTTCTGTCAAGATCTCTCAAGAATCCCACCAAAGAAGACATATTAACAGTAAAAAGGGTTTTTCATTATGTATCAGGAATGACTGAATATGGAATCACATACAAATCAAGAGGAAAGAGTACAACTCTGGAATGCTACAGTGATGCAGATTTTGGAGGCTGCTCAAAAACAGGCAGATCAGCATATGGAGTAGTCATCAACTATGCAGGAGGGATGATATCATGGCTAAGTCAGCAACAAATCATGGTAGCAACATCTACAACTGAAGCTGAACTAGTTGCCACAAATGAAGCTGTCAAGGACATTATTTGGTTTACCAGTCTATTCAGAGAAACAACGAAACTATCTGAAATTACAGTTCTCCAAATTGACAATTCAGCAGTAGTAAAGTTGGCAGGGAATCCAGAATTTCATCCCCAAACCATCAAGGATTTCTTTATGCATGAAAAACTAATGAAGGAAGAATTAGAGTTCATCAAATCCCATCTGAAGAGCAGGTAGCGGACATCATGACCAAAGCTCTACTGAAGACACATTTGAAGATATTTTGCAATCAAATGGGACTGTTGTAAAACTCAGTTTTGTTTTGTTTTATGGGTTTGCATGTTTGTTGATTTCTATTTAACAAGGGAAAGTGTTAAAGTAAATTCTTTTTATTAACGTATTTAAAAAGAAGTTTTGTGTTAAATTATTAATCAACTTCATAGATGAGCATAATGTTTTGTTTATCTCTGTTTTTTATTTTGAGTCACAACACTTGCACTTTTGCTCTTAGGTGTTTTTAGAAGCTCCTTGGTCAAGTGACTTCTTGCATAAAGAGTGCCTCCAGATTCAGAAATAAATCAAAGTATCTGAAAATCAAACAAGCTGCTTTTGGTGAGCACCTGATCTTTATTGAGAATAAATAAGATTTTTTCTCAACAAAATACAATGGATATGAATATCAAAATCAGCTATTATTGCAGTTTTTTCTTTTTTCTGTACAGAGGTTTTCTAGCATAATTTGAATCTTAGAAAAAAACAGATCTGTTGTCGACATCCCTGGAATTCAGTGTATTGAGATTATTGTAACATTTGCTAGTGAGTTTACTATTTCTAAACAACAGCTCTTAAACATACATTCTTCATTTAAATAATTAGAACAATTTCTGGTCTCATAATTTATATTACTATCTAGAAATATACATGGTCTCCATGCGACTTGTTTCTTCTGTAAAAGCTACTTTCTAATTGGAAGTTCCCTGTTTTGTTTAAAATTTTAATTGTGTTGTCAGTAAACCAGTGTTCATTTTAAAAAAAAAAACAACTCTAATATTTGTACATTCTGACAGAATGATTTCCAATTTGTCTATGTTGAAAATTATTATAGATAGTATAACATTTCAGCTCCTCAACACCAAATTAAAACGTTCCACTTCAATTTGTTTGCACTTATAGCGATCCCAGCTTCCTCAACCAAATTAAAACGTTGCATTAGGAGGTGTCTGCTTCGTGCAAAAGGTCTTGAGTTCATATTGACGACAACAAGTAATTCTTCATTACAGACGTTTATTTACAAACAGAACTGACAGACTTCACAGACTCAACAACTGACTCTCAGAGCTAACCGCACTGCATATCCGAACTGGAAACTGACAACTCCTAGGTGTATTAATATCTTTCCAAACAATGAGAGTCTTTGACAATGTTTTGTTTACAATACGATAGCAATTCACGACTTAAAACTAAATTAGACATTACAGAATTTTAGTACAGATTAAAGTAAGTAAAAGGATCAGTACATATAAATTCTTACAAGCATAATTTCCAAATAGATTTTATAAAATTTTTCTACCAGCTTCTGGATAACCTTCACCAGATTGATACCGATGTTTCCAGAAATATCTTGACATTTGATTCTGGATATTTCTTGAGTGATTTAGAACAACTATTTATATGTAAAATGATTTCAATCGTGTTTCAAAACGTAAATAAATCTTTTTAGCAATATTTCTTGATACAAATCGTCTTTCGAAATTAGGTTATGAAACAGTTTTCACAAGTTTTCGTATTTTTGCGATCATAATATAGAATTTCTCCATAGAAAGTTCCAGAAGTGTGCATTAAACGTTCATTTACAGACTTTCTCTTTAGGTGGTGAGTTTTAAAAGTATCTTGTCCATATTATACGTAATAATTTAGCTCAAAACTGATAATTTATACAATTAATCAGAGCTACAGCAAACAGTGAGTCTTTCTTTTACAAAATGAAATATAATTACAAAATTGAATGAAAATAGGTTACTAACACTAATACATATTTACATTAATTCTATTTTTGTTCTTTCTGTGCAAAATGTCCTAATATTGACACAGTACAATATTTAAACATCACCAAAGTTTCCCTTCACATTTTGCAAATCTGTATCGACATCCCCTAAAAGTCTACAGTATCGAGTACTTCAATATGTCCCAATATGTCCTGTAATGTTACAATAGGCATTTCTTGTAATTTAGTCAAGAAGCCATGATATTTTTGTGCGCTGACTGTCTTATAAATACAACAACAAACAGTAAAACCAAATTTTCTAACCAATTTTGTAAACCAATCAAATCTTAATTGTAAATTCTAAAATTTCTTACTGAAATACTGTATGATCTAACATCAAAGTTGTGAAAAGCTATATAACAAAAAGCAACAGTAGCCATGAGTAGTCAGTCTTATGTCACCTTTAAGCACAAAACTCATGTCTATTTGTCAGTTTGTGATGGAATAAACAAAGTTTTTTGAATGGCCAGTTTAATTTCATTATTTAATAGATTAACAAGACACAGGCGTCCTGACATTTGGTGAAATGACCCAGATAATATTACAATTGGAGAAAATGTAGCAAAGCAGTGTTATGCCCCTCAAAGGAGATCAAAGATAACCAACAAGTTAAGTAGCAGAATTGTAGCCATAATAATTAGTTACATTTTAAAGGATAGGAAACTTATTCAATCCCAAGAAAACTAAGCATTCACTTGAACTTAAACCAGTAAAATGCAGGTTGTCATATTGTTTACAACCAATCGTTCATAGAAAATACGTATTTGTATGGCACACACCCACGCACTCACACACACACACACACACACACACACACACACACACACACACACACACACACCCACCACCACCACCACCACCACCACCACTTGTGAGACAGCCCGATAGTTTCCTTCCAAGTATCATTTCAGAGTAATAATGGAAACCAGGGTTATAAGGTAATATGAATAACAGGATCAATGAATCTTCATCAAACTGGTTGATTGAGTCATTCATTTTCCTATCACTAAGGTTATTCTTCAGGAGTGTGGAACAAGTTCAATTAAACATTAACAGGTGGAACCAACCACTGCTGGTTACTTCTGTAAAGTATATTAACAACAAATTATCACTCTCAATATACTGCAGCTGATAATTATGATAATTAATTCTAGACTACATTATTAAATGTATATTAGGAGAAAAATAGCTACTTTGAAAAACACTAATGCTCCTCCTACTGTACTACTCAGTTCCTCTTGTTGTATAGTACTTCAAACGAAATACCTTAGTGGGCAGTTACATGAAAAAGGCAGAAAATACTTAGTTTTCAGAGCTAATAATAAAACAAGCAAATCCAACCTGGACTACCTCTTTCCCTAATTTTACACTCATCCTTGTATATTCTCATCCTTTTGTCTCACCCTATTTCTCCCTATATTCCTATCCCTTAACTCGTCCCTGTACATATCTTCTTGTTCCATTTCAGCACTATGTTTCTTCCTCTCAACCAGTCTCCTGTTTTCCTCTCCCCACTCCAAGTCCTCTCCCATATACTCTAACTAGAAACCATCTCACATTCAAAATCATTATTTGCTCCAGTCACACATTGCTACATTCATGTGCATGCACACTCTATGTGCACAATTCCTTGCCCAGCACCATTATTATTACTCTTGTTACACGTATTACTTCAAAGTTAGCTTTAGCAGGTTTCTTAACATCCTTGTGGGTTGCCAAAAAAACAGAGAAAGGATAAAGACAGGATAAAACTAATAGAAACCATACATATTTCTAAGATATGAAGAAGAAACAAATGCTCTACAAGGAAAGAACTAAGAAGCAGAATGGGCTATTCTTTGAACAGGTAAGTAACAGCATGTAATAGCATAACTGTAGCTGGAATAGATAGAAATGTGTAAGTGCAGCGTGTAATACTTATACAACATATCAAGGATTCATGGAACTAAAATATGAATGAAGAAAATAAGTAAATAAATAAACAACAAAAATGAAATTTTACAGAACAATCAAGGTCTGCACAAAGTTCACATTTTAGTTAAATTTCAACTTTTTGGGCATTGGGATGTAGACAGAACATTACAGTCTCATAGTAATAATTATGTTTAACTCTTTTGGGTAGTTTGAGGTCATATGAAAGAGTGATGTAAATGTTTGTTCACCGAAGTTTGAAGTGTTTATTGTCTAGAGTTAAAAAGAGACATCTGAAAAGAAACACTAACAAAAAATTCTCTTCATAGCACACACAGTCAGATTGCAGAAACAGATAGATACCTCAACTTCAGTTATTACCTGTATTTGTGCAGTCTCTATATTTAAAAGAAGCAGCACTTCTCATTAATGTAAATCAATCATCTTATGGTATGACATGACATTCTAGTCCATACTAGGTTTTTGATACACTGGTTTTGTTCAGTCCACTTACTTGATTGACATTCTACAGTCTTATCTTAGTGCTCAAGCAGAAAACAACACTACTGTCAAAATCTGCAGCACAGTCCATGTCTTCATCTCATCTGAACTGTGTGCTTTTGTGATGGGGTTAAACTTATTGGTAACGACAGTCTAGATTATAAATAAAATGCACTGTCTGGTCCTTAGGTGGTTAAAGTATACAGTGCCCCAAGCATTAACAAATAACTATTAAGCTGGCAAACACTATCCACATGTTAAAAGAAGCTGACTGAATTAATTATGGTAGTCCCACATCTCCTTAACACAAGCATGTGTTGGCTATGAATAAAATACAAGTTAGACTAGACTTTATACTTGGAATACTTAAACAAAACTTGATTTTGACATTCATGAAATTCCAAACACCATAAATGTGTATGGGGGGGGGGGGGGGGGGGGTTGTTTGGGGGAGGAGACCAGACAGTGAGGCCATTGGTCTCATTGGATTAGGGAAGGATGGGGAATGAAGTCAGCCATGCTCTTTCAAAGGAACCATCATGGCATTTTCCTGGAGCAACTTAGGGAAATCATGGAAAACATAAATCAGGATGGCTGGATGAGGAATTGAAAGCTGACTTCTCCATTGGGCAGTTAAGATTATGAAAATCTGTCTGTTCTGCTGCAGTTTCCTTCCTTACAATATTCCATATTATTTTCATCTTATTGGCGGAATTTTTTGTGGAAGTGTCATTTGCCATTATTTTTGCTTGTTTGACGACATTTTTGAAGATCTTTTTATTGGTTTTGTAGTAAGTATCAAATTTTGCTGATGTGAGCTGTTTGGACACACTGTGTAGTAATCTTTTTACGTTTGAGGGTACCAGAATTGCAGATGTGATCCATGTACTTTTTGTTTTCCTTGTGTATATTTTCCTCTGTGTTGGAGGGAAGCAGAATTCAAAATAGCAGGAAAAATTATTGACAAAGTTAATATAGTTTCTATCTGTGTGTTTGCAAGTATAAATCTCTTTCAAGTTTTCTATGCTAAAGTAATGGAGAAAGTAATTTATATTTTCATTACTATAGTTTCTACTGGTGGTTGTTAGGCAGCATTTAAATCACTTCTCAGTCTTTTTGAGCTGTGTGATCCCCAAAACCTGTGTTTAGTGTTTCTATTTTATAGTTCATTTCTACATTTACAAATATCTGATCAATGGTGGTAGATAAAGTCCTTGTGCTACGAGTTGCTGTTTCTACAGTAGATTTCATTTTAAAAGTTTGCAAGAGATTCAGTAATTTACTCTTTTCTTTGGTGTCATTTGCAAGGTCAATATTAAAATTACCACATAGAGTAACTCTTCTGTTTCTTTGTGTTAGCCTGTTAAGCAAATATTCCAAATTTTTTGGAAAGTATTTATGCCACCAGTCGGAGCTCTGTATGAACAAGTAATGGCTAGTTGTGTCCACTATCTCAACTCCTGATAGCTCTACATCTTTTTCCTTCATTATTTCAACAGGAAATTTTATATTTAGCCTACAAAGATTATATTATCTGACCACCATGTTTAAGGATTTTTCTACAGAATTCAATTGATGACTAACCAGAAATTTCACCACCAATAATAAAACCTCTTCTATGTGCAAGAAAGTGGAAGATTTTGAAGAAGAAGAAGAAGAAGAAGAAGAAGAAGAAGAAGAAGAGGAGGAAAGAAGTAAGAAACCAATCTACATAATATGATGTAAAGACTTACCAAGCGGGAAAGCGCCGGCAGACAGGTACATGAACAAAACACACAAACACACACACAGAATTACGAGCTTTCGCAACTGGCAGTTGCTTCGTCAGGAAAGAGGGAAGGAGAGGGAAAAATGAAAGGATGTGGGTTTTAAGGGAGAGGGTAAGGAGTCATTCCAATCCCGGGAGCGGAAAGACTTCCCTTAGGGGAAAAAAAGGACAGGTGTACACTCGCGCACACACACACACACACACACACACACACACACACACACACACACACACACACACATATCCATCCGCATATATTTCATTTTTCCCTCTCCTTCCCTCTTTCCTGACGAAGCAACTGCCAGTTGCGAAAGCTCGTAATTCTGTGTGTGTGTTTGTGTGTTTTGTTCATGTACCTGTCTGCCGGCGCTTTCTCGCTTGGTAAGTCTTGGAATCTTTGTTTTTAATATATTTTTCCCATGTGGAAGTTTCTTTCTATTTTATTTACATCATCATTAATATGATGTAACATTATTTATGAGAAACAGTAGCAATTTTTGGTGCTGTTTTTAAGACCTGTAGAACAACTAGATGAGTATTGTCCAGTTCATCACACACTGATACAATATAATTATCCTTTTTTTTAAACAGGTCCAAATGGAAATGAAGGCTTATAAACAGATCTTCTGCATAGCCTCTACTGTAGCAGTAAATACTGTCATTTTTGACAAATCCACCAATGACTACCCTCTAGTAGCATCTACAGTGCATGGAGATATCTTGTAATCCCACCAGTATCCAGATTTTTCCCATATTCTCTGTTTAAAGTATGCCATGCTTACACACCTGCTCTCTATGTCTCTCTTTTTTTAACAACAGTCTTAGTTTTCCTTTGTGGCAACTGTTTTCTCCAAATACAGTTCTGCTAATTTTCTGACCTCCATCTATTCTGTTTAACTGCACTTTAAGGGTTAACTGCTTTAACAGTGATTGACCTTACAATATTAGACAAATGGCTTCTTTTTCTGAAGACCTTTGTACTAACAGTATTTGCGGGAGCAGTAACAGTACATGGTGCATTTTTCTAGAAACATTTTTTATTCAACTTCAAAATGTTTGTCCAGAAAAAATTCTGTCAAAGCCAACACTTATATACACTAAAACACATGGATTTTAGTGAATGTAAGGCGTATTACAATGTTAGTTAGCTCACTGTAGGCATGTGTATTGACTTGAGTTACCTTAAATACAGCTGTATGCTTACTGTTTCTTACAAAGTGTAGCTCCATGACTAACTAACATTGGTGATACTCTTTTATACTTTATCCTATGTTGATAACAGATGCCACAGAATATTGTGTGTGTGTGTGTGTGTGTGTGTGTGTGTGTGTGTGTGTGTGTGTGTGTGTGTGTGTGTGTGTCGCTAGAGCTGGAGCTAGATTTTGAAAGAATCAGTAAGTATAAAGTTGTATTTAAGATATCCTACAATGTGCTGACTGACATAGTAACATGTCCTCACAGTCCACATGTTTTGTTGTATATAAGGGTTAGCTTCGACAGCAAGTATTTTGTATTTGTAGCAGGTTTTCCTCGACAGACATTTGGAGAAGAAAGAATAATCACGCATTCAAACATTTTGAGGATACTACAGCTGGGTGAGAGAACTGGGATCACTATTGCATGCTAAAGATACCAGCCCATGTGTAGTATGGTGGTGAATAAGAATAGAAATATTCTTGTACAAAAATCTTTATTAATCACTGGATACACATATATGCACAGAATATGGAGGGGGAAAAGGATACAAATGGAATACTGGATACGTGCATTTACTATTTATACCAATGGAAACTACTCATGTGTTGGCTGACTTGGAGAAAAATGAAGGGTTCAAGGCTGTTTATGAAATAATATGTGCACACTTGAAAGCCACACACATTAGCAGTTTCTTATCTGTGAGACTGCACTGTGAAAGAGCATTACCGTAAACTTCTGATAGAGCCTGCCACGGGGAGGAGCCTATTTAAACCCTGCCACGCTAAGTTCACATGCACTTGTCATGTGATTATTGCTTGCATGCATTTGCTTATCTTATTGTGTTCGATGTATGTTATGGTGAGTGGCGTACATGCCATAGTCAAATGAAGCTGTACGCATTCTTGGTTGCGTTGTGTGCCCAAGTTACAACACAACTGATGACAAGTGCGGGATTGTTCTCTGTGCGGTTTTTTGGTCTCTGGTTGTCCTCTGTTGTGTCTATGATGTCTGACAGAGTTTGTGATGAGTTTTTATGCTGGCTGGTTGATCAGCAAGGGATTCTTACTGTGGTGTTGCAGTATCTCAGTCAACAGCAAGAGGCATTTGCCACAGCACAACAAAATCAAACCTTGGTATTGCGAATGTTTGCCTCTGTTTTGGCAGTAATGAAAAATTCCAACAGCCTATTGCTGATGGTGACATGGATGTCAATTATATATCAGCAATCTCCATTGCAACTAATAAGCTTTTTATTGACGTCAAAGTTTAGCAGAAGGTTTTGCACATGCACATTGAAACTGGTGCTGCCACGTTGTTTCCCATCTTGCAAACTTGGGTTCTACCCCTTTAGCGCCAGTGTCACATACAATAGCCACCTACAATATACAAAGCATTCTGTTGTTAGATAGTTTCTCATCAATAGCCACCTACAACATACAAAGCATTCTGTTGTTAGATAGTTTCTCAGACCCGGTCACATATAAATCTGCAGTTCATCCACTGACTTTTCTGGTGGTGAACAAAGCACATACTGAAAATTTGTTGTGTTTGGATGCCTTAACATTTTTGTGTTTACTATTTCCGATGAAGTTAATCTCATCTCTAATCAAGTCTTATACACAACTCAACTTTTTATGCTTTGAATTTTCCATCTTGTTTTCTGTGGTGTTGGGTTGTGCCAATAATTTCAAAGCCCACATCACCATGAAACCTTTGGTCAGGCCTCTTTTCTTTTGGGCTCACCCAGTGCCAATGGCGCTCTGTGACCAAGACAAGGTGGTGCTTGACCATCTCATGGCCTCTGTGGTCATCCAACTGATCACATCCTGTGAAAGGGCTACCCCCTTAGTCATTGTCAAGAAGCTGTCAAGACAGTTACACCTTTGCGGTGATTTCAAAGTTTCTGTCAGTGCTTAGTCTATCATTGACATAACTCACTGGTGGTCAATATTTTTCCAAGATCAATCTCTCTGATGCACATCTTCTGTTGATGCTGGTACACAACAGTTCTTGGTCGTTAACATGCCTTTTGAATTGTATCAATACCTGTGGTTACCATTTGGCATAGCCAGTACCTCGGGAAGTTTTCAATGGTTTCTCAAACAACACCCAAGGTCTGTGCCTGGCAGTGTCAGCTGTCTTGATGATTGTGGTCTCTGGCTCCTCCGCTGCTGAACATCTCAACAACTTATGTACATTCTTTTTGGTGTTACAAGCCACCGGTTAAAATGCAATTTGGAAAAGTGCCGCTTCTTTCAGCCTTCTATTGTTTATCTTGGGTTTGAAGTCTGCAGTGCTGGTATCAAACCTTTTTGTCAGAATGTCTCTGCCATTGTGACTCTTCTGTGTTCTACATCGGTCAAGGAACTACAGGTTTCTTTTATGTAAGATTTGCTGATTATCATCAGTTTGTGCCACGACTGGTGTTGGTTGCACAACTATTACATGCCTTGCTGCATAAGGGGACATCTTTCCACTGGTTGCAGGAATGTGAAATGGTGTTTTCCAAACTGAAGTCCATATAACAATCTACACCTTACTCCGTAATACACCAACCACATCAACATTTAGTGTTAGCAACAGATGCGTCCCAGTACAAGCTGTGGGTGGTGGTAGCTCACAAATATTCTATTGGCTCCGTGCGGTCTATTGCATACATGTTGAAGATGCTTGATTTGCTTCAGATTAGATATTCAAAAATAGAGAAAGAAGTCCTCACCATTCTTTATGCCTTAAAGAGGTTTCATGTTTCCCTGTATGGTGTAAAATTCCATCTCATCATGAATCAAAAGTCATTAGTTTCGCTGTTTAACACCTAAGTGTCATTGTCAGACAAAGCAGCAAATTGCTTTCACCATTAGGTGCTGTTCCTCTCTCAGAACAACTATTAGATTCACTTCTGCCCCATAGCTAAACATGTGAATGCTGATGTGCTCTCCCATCTTCTGGCCAGTCTGGACCCAGTTTCTGATCAGGAGGAGTTACTCTGTCCCATGTTGATGAATGCACCCAACAAATTGTCAAGGGTTTTCCAATCAGTAGAGCTCAGGTTGCGCAGGCTAGTGTTACCGATTCAGTTTTATGGAAAGTGATAAATTGCATACAACATGGCTGCCCGAGGCGCCTCCATTGCAGACAGCTGATGACTTCCATAACTAATATGTGTTGCAGCATCATTTCTCTGTCATTGATGGTGTTCTACCCCTTGATACAGAGCATTCAGCTGCTAGCACAGTGGCTCCCTTAGCTCTCTGTTCAGAGATCCTGCAATTGCTGGACACTGAGCACTGGCGGATGTCACCGACCCCCCATTAGCCCACCATCATTTTTTTGCACTCTAATGGTTATGACATGTTCTCAATGCACATTGTAGCAAGCTGCCCTGTGGGCAATGTTATCACCATGGCCACAACCTTCACATCGATTTTGCAGGCCCTTTCCTTAATGCATACTTGCTAATAGTAATTGAAGCATTCTCTTGGTTCCCATATGTTGTTCACTGTCTGTCAACTTCAGCCTCTGTTGAAAATTTTTCCCATCAAAGGACTTCCACAATGTTGGTCTCTGATAACAGGCCTCAGTTTGTGTCATAAGAATTTTCTTCCTTCTGCAATTCCCATGAGAGTAGAGACATTTTTGCCCTGACCTTCCACCTGCAGTCCAACAGGGAGGCTTAAAGTCTAGTTAGAACATTCAAAAAGCAAATGAAAAAGTGATTCAGTCCCTGTCTGACATTGCCTTGGATCAATTTCTGTCTTACTATCAGTTCATTCCGTTTGGCGACAATAGCCCATCCGAACTGCTCCAAGGGGTCCTGTATCTCCTATGGCCCAGCATGGGACAGAAACCAGGGCAGCCATCATCCTGTTTGTGGCATGGGTTTGGTTGTCACCCAAAATAGATTCACGCCACCCCAACAATGTCTGTACAGAGGAGAGCCTCTGTGCACAGCATTATTACCGGTTGTGCTTGCAAATGGATGACTGGACAACCCCAGCTGGGAAACTGACGTCACCGCGGCTGGGTCCCTGCCATGACATATGAGAGGTCTCCCATCACTGGAGGACTAGTCTGGTGCAGCTTCTCCAATACTGCTACCAATACTGATGAAGCCGTCGTCTATACCAGAGCCATCTCCTCCACCTCAGCCACCAACTGCAGGGCACCACCAAGCCCTGGACCTGATGAGGATATGGAGCTCATACTGATGTGGCCCACCCTATTGTATGGGTTGACATGAGAAGGTGGACTGCCCACACGCCAAGTACTTCCCAACCTGCGTCTTAGTACTAGAACATCAGAATCAGAGACTTGTGGAGGGAGGCACCATGGAGATCTTGTGAATTCCCCAAGCAAAGAGGAATGAAGTAATGCATGCATATTTGAAAGCCACCTGCATTAGCAGTATACTGTCATCTACAAGAGTGTGCTGTGAAACAGCAATACTGTGGAGTTCCGACAGAGCCTGCCATGTGCAACTGCCTATTTAAACCCTGCTATGTTATGCTCATGCTAAGTTATTATGTGATTGCCACTTGCATACATTTGTCTTGTCTTATTGTGTTCAGTGTATTTTATGGTGATAGGCGTACATATTGAGGACAATATTATGGAAATGGAGGAGGATGTGGATGAGGATGAGATGGGAGATGCGATACTGCATGAAGAGTTTGACAGAGCGCTGAAAGACCTGAGTCGAAACAAGGCCCCTGAAGTAGACAACATTCCATTAGAACTACTGACAGCCTTGGGAGAGCCACCCCTGACTAAACCGTATCATCTGGTGAGCAAGATGTATGAGATTGATTAAGGAAAGGCAAACCTACATTTCTAGCATTTGTAGACTTAGAGAGAGCTTTTGACAATGTTGACTGGAATACTCTCTTTCAAATTCCAAAGGTGGCAGGGGTAAAATACAGGGAGCGAAATGCTATTTACAATTTGTACAGAAACCAGATGGCAGTTATAAGAGTCGAGGGACATGAAAGGGAAGCAGTGGTTGGGAAGGGAGTGAGACAGGGTTGTAGTCTCTCCCCGATGTTATTCAATCTGTATATTGAGCAAGCAATGAAGGAAACAAAAGAAAAATTCAGAGTAGGTATTAAAATCCATGGAGAAGAAATAAAAACTTTGAGGTTCG
This sequence comes from Schistocerca gregaria, assembly GCF_023897955.1. NCBI lineage: Eukaryota > Metazoa > Arthropoda > Insecta > Orthoptera > Acrididae > Schistocerca > Schistocerca gregaria. The sequence continues at coordinate 207,972,322 of NC_064921.1, forward strand.
CCGATGACATTGTAATTCTGTCAGGGACAGCAAAGGACTTGGAAGAGCAGTTGAACAGAATGGACAGTGTCTTGAAAGGAGGATACAAGGTGAACATCAACAAAAGCAAAATGAGGATAATGGAATGTAGTCAAATTAAGTCGGGTGATGCTGAGGGAATTAGATTAGGAAATGAGACACTTAAAGTAGTAAAGGAGTTTTGCTATTTGGGGAGCAAAATAATTGATGATGATTGAAGTAGAGAGGATATAAAATGTAGACTGGCAATGGCAAGGAAAGTGTTTCTGAAGAAGAGAAATTTGTTAACATCGAGTATAGATTTAAGTGTCAGGAAGTCATTTCAAAAAGTATTTGTATGGAGTGTAGCCATGTATGGAAGTGAAACATGGACAAAAAAAGTTTGGACAAGAAGAGAATAGAAGATTTTGAAATGTGATGCTACAAAAAAATGCTGAAGATTAGATGGGTAGGTCACATAACTAATGAGGAGGTATTGAAAAGGATTGGGGAGAAGAGAAGTTTGAGGCACAACTTGACGAGAAGCAGGAACGGTTGGTAGGACATGTTCTGAGGAGGCATCAAGGGATCACCAATTTAGTATTGGAGGGCAGCGTGGAGGGTAAAAATCCGTAGAGGGAGACGAAGAGATGAATACACTAAGCAGATTCAGAAGGATGTAGGTTGCAGTAGGTACTGGGAGATGAAGAGGCTTGCACAGGATAGAGTGGCATGGAGAGCTGCATCAAACCAGTCTCAGGACTGAAGACCACAACAACAACAGGCGTACAGTCCACGGTCTAATAAAGATGTACTAATGTTCTTGATTGTATTATGTTTCCAAGTTGCAATAGTTTACTACATTAGGGAATATACAGAAAATCTCTTTATAAACCTCTGTTATACAGGTCTTAATGAAAAAGCCCCATAGACAGTTACTGTTTCCACAAAAATTGTTGATTAACTTCACATCATACATAAACAAGTACAGGAACAATGGTTCAAATGGCTCTGAGTACTATGGGACTTAACATCTGAGGTCATCAGTCCCCTAGAACTTAGAACTACTTAAAGCTAACTAACCAAAGGGCATCACACACATCCTTGCCCGAGGCAGGATTCGAACCTGCGACCGTAGCAGACATGTGGTTCCAGACTGAAGTGTCTAGAACAGTGGTTCATTGGGATTAGTGTTCAGGTCATTAGAATAAGTAATATTTTATATAATTTATATCATATTCACAACATATGCATCATTCACTCATTTAATGTTGCTGTGTTCTTACAAATGAAGGGCTCAGAAACAATGATGACATTTGTCCATGTTGGAGGATTTTAATGTTTGATACATGCTGAAGCACAGTCATCTGCACTACACCACCTAGTGGCCTTAAGGCTGAAATTGCAATTGTGAAAATAAAAACTTTCTACAGTCAGCTGCAAATATAAGATTTTTTAAGAACAAATGCAGCTTGATGTATAACGGAAAATTGTACTGAGCCCAGGATTTTAACATGACTCTCTTGCTCAGTAAGCAGATGCCCTAACCACTATAGTACCCTGGCACAGTGGCTTCACACAACTGCATGAACTCCCTCCTCAATACAAATTCCCATTCACACTTCGGCCCACTTAGTATTCCCCCTAACCCCGAACAGCGTTGCAGAGTTTCTCCGACTATGTGGCATGGCACCTCAACATCAAACAAAATGGGGTACCCTGCCTGAAACCCAGGCATAGAAGCTTTAATCAAATGAAACTACATGGTTCCAGAGACCTTTTCAAGTCTCAAACATTTGTGAAGACTGAAGCGACAAATGAAAATTTTTACCAAGGTCGGGATTCGAACCCCAGTCTCCCGCTCACTATGCAGATGCACTAAGCATGATCCACTGTGGCTATTCATGTTATACATCATAGATGTTTGAAACTTGAAAAGGTCTCTGGAACCTGACAGTTTCATTTGAATAAATATAGTTATGCCACAGATCTTAAGAAAAAGAAGTGTTTCAAACAGCGTAAGGATGATCCCTGTTAAAGAAATTATTTCTTAAAGTGCAGTTTGTGGGGTCCTGCCCACTCATTGCTCATGGGGTGCCTAAAGGATGCTGCTTTCTCGGATAGCTGTACAACAATTCAAACAAATCACATTAATGATTTTTATTACTTAAAAGTAGATTGACATTACTTAACTTTGGTTTACAAGAATGTGTCACAAACGTTTGCTGACATGCAAACAATCAAAGTCTTTCACTATATATCATGTCTGTGCAACTAATGGATATGGATCACAAGACACGTCTATTGTAGTGCTCTCTTCTAGCCTGTGGTTTACTAGTGTCCGTCTTCTACTGTCTGCAGTCTGCTAGTATGCATCTTCTACTGTCTGGCCGAGGCTGGCAGGAGTGGTGCTTACATTCTCTTTGGCTAGAGGCCACTCCTGTCATGGTGCAGTCCTAGTCAGCGATGTATTGGCTGGCATCATCTCAGTCTTTTCTACTCTTGCATTCTTTATCTTCATGCCATCGCTTTTCATGATGCTGGAACATTCCTCCCCCCAAAGCGATGGGTTGTCATTGTGTAGCCCTTGTGCAGTCACCCGATTTATAGTGGTGTGTGCATGCGTATTTACACTGTTATGCTACATTCTATTTAAATTGCCATATATCATTCAGTAATCAGTTTAAAAATATGAAAAAATTACCACTTATCCATAAAAGTGTTTATGGTTTACACAGATTATCATAATGTTTCAATTGAATTTGATTGAAACAGTCCAAATAAAATATACACTCCTGGAAATTGAAATAAGAACACCGTGAATTCATTGTCCCAGGAAGGGGAAACTTTATTGACACATTCCTGGGGTCAGATACATCACATGATCACACTGACAGAACCACAGGCACATAGACACAGGCAACAGAGCATGCACAATGTCGGCACTAGTACAGTGTATATCCACCTTTCGCAGCAATGCAGGCTGCTATTCTCCCATGGAGACGATCGTAGAGATGCTGGATGTAGTCCTGTGGAACGGCTTGCCATGCCATTTCCACCTGGTGCCTCAGTTGGACCAGCGTTCGTGCTGGACGTGCAGACCGCGTGAGACGACGCTTCATCCAGTCCCAAACATGCTCAATGGGGGACAGATCCAGAGATCTTGCTGGCCAGGGTAGTTGACTTACACCTTCTAGAGCACGTTGGGTGGCACGGGATACATGCGGACATGCATTGTCCTGTTGGAACAGCAAGTTCCCTTGCCGGTCTAAGAATGGTAGAACGATGTGTTCGATGACGGTTTGGATGTACCGTGCACTATTCAGTGTCCCCTCGACGATCACCAGATGTGTACGGCCAGTGTAGGAGATCGCTCCCCACACCATGATGCCGGGTGTTGGCCCTGTGTGCCTCGGTCGTATGCAGTCCTGATAGTGACGCTCACCTGCACGGCGCCAAACACGCATACGACCATCATTGGCACCAAGGCAGAAGCGACTCTCATCGCTGAAGACGACACGTCTCCATTCGTCCCTCTATTCACGCCTGTCGCGACACCACTGGAGGTGGGCTGCACGATGTTGGGGCCTGAGCGGAAGACAGCCTAACGGTGTGCGGGACCGTAGCCCAGCTTCATGGAGACGGTTGCGAATGGTCCTCGCCGATACCCCAGGAGCAACAGTGTCCCTAATTTGCTGGGAAGTGGCGGTGTGGTCCCCTACGGCACTGCGTAGGATCCTACGGTCTTGGCGTGCATCCGTGCGTCGCTGCGGTCCGGTACGTCCACCCGGCCTCCCGCTTGCCCACTATACGCCCTCGCTCAAAGGCCGTCAACTGCACATACGGTTCACGTCCACACTGTCGTGGCATTCTACCAGTGTTAAAGACTGCGATGGAGCTCCATATGCCATGGCAAACTGGCTGACACTGACGGCGGCGGTGCACAAATGCTGCGCAGCTAGCGCCATTCGACGGCCATCACCGCGGTTCCTGGTGTGTCCGCTGTGCCGTGCGTGTGATCATTGCTTGTACAGCCCTCTCGCAGTGTCCGGAGCAAGTATGGTGGGTCTGACACACCGGTGTCAATGTGTTCTTTTTTCCATTTCCAGAAGTGTATATATTTTTAATATTATAAATTTGACTTTGATTCCATATATCCAACACTGTGCTTGAATTTAAGAGGGCTAACTACATTCCATAGAATCTACACACATTTTTAGTAAAATGACATGAAGGATATGAAACTTGTGTTATTATTTAGAAAGATAATAATTATTTATTTGAAGAGAACATTATAGAATTTACGTGTCTACGGTATGATTTAGCATTTGTGTTTAGGAAAACATTCACCATGCAACCCCTTATTATATCTATTGCAAACAGTTCTTGACCTTCTTTTCCTTCCCTCACTAGTACACAAACAGTATCTTGTTTCTTTCTTCTCTGGAAGTTTTCTCAAACCTGGAGAACCATGAGGATTATCAGTTGCAAATAGGGAAGTGTGACTTGTTCATGAGGTGCGTAATGGTGTCTAAATATATTATTATCATGATCTACCAATGGCTGGTACCTGATACATGGGTGATAATCAGGATGGCCTGGTGCTGGACATTTCTCACTATCAACAAGATGAAAGAATTTCATAAGATGCCTAAATCAGTGGGCAGAAAACATTTTACCAAACCATGGAAGTGCCTGTGACAGTTTTTTGCTCCAGTATGAGAGAATTGTGGGCCTTTTATTGAGTCCCATATTTAGTAAGTAAGCAATAAAATCTCCTACCTCGGTACTTCTCACATTCTTCCATTTCTTATATGGTTTGGACAATGTAGGATGTTTAGTTACAAACTGCTAGGCTGAGCGATTTGTTTCAGATACGATAAGCTGCAGCAATGTTGTAGTAAAGAACAGATTGAAATATTCTATCACAGGAGATCCTGCTGGTGGCATATATTTTGGCCCTGGCAGCTCTTGAAATGGATGTGGTAATGGCTGTAGTGTTTCAGGTGCAATTAGTTCAATGTATTGATCATCTTCCATTTCGTCTTCACTTTCGTTCACAATATTGTCAAGTACATCACTGTCACTTTCTGAACTGTTGCTACTTTCGCTAAAACACTCTGTATCACTAGTACAATCTAAAAGTTCACAAATTTCTTCGTCTATAAGTCCTCTGTTGTGGCCTGGTGTAGGTCGCATTTTTCACAAAAAGCGGAGAAAATGAACATACTGTGAATGCTTAACATGAGCGGAGAAAATGAACATACTGTGAATGCTTAACATGAAGAAAAACAGACAGAAACAATGAGAAATAAAAGTACTGTGCAAAAACAAGAACGTAGAATGCAATAACAGAATGTACTGCAAAACACGACATCAATAAACATACAATGCAAAAACGGAATAATCTAACGCTAATATTTCACCGAACTGATGCTAAATTGTCGATAGCTATCGACCTACACATAGCTCAAGTCAAAGAGCATCTGTAATCAGCACGCCAACACCATCTAGCGCCCGATTCTGTAAGATAAACAAGAAGAAGCAGAGTACCGACGAATCGGCACCCTGACAGTATTAGCGTCAGTAGGGGGTGACGATAGATTGTTACCTTGACATTCAAAGGTGTAGGGAGTACAACAATGGTGGGGGAGGCAGGAGCATGAGCACAGTGCTGGACCAGAAGCTATGGCTGCAGGAGACGTCAAGCTTTCGGTCGTACCCTGCCATCCAGCTTTTCCTCTGGCAGAAATGTCCCCCAGAAAATGACCAGAATGGTACGCGTCCACCACCTGATGCCATGAATCAGATGAGGAAGGCGGTGACTGCTGCACTGTGGGCAGGTCCAGCTCCTTTGGTAGGATGAGAGGAGGCAGAGGAGGTGATGGCTCCATCTCCATGGGGTTGTCCCACAGTGTCGTGATGACACCCTCTGGTGGCTGCTGTGGCTGTGCTGTCCTTGGGATCCGTGAATCTGGAGGAAGACACAGAAAGATCATTGTGCGCATGACAGAGGCAAAGTTGCTTTTGATGTCAGTGCTGCAAGCCATCTGGACCTGAAATAAGGTACACGCAAGTGCCAAGTTGATAGATGAATGACACTGAGCTTTGGACAACACTGCAAAAGCAATAGGCTGGTCTTTATCACCAATTCTGTGTGAAAGCAATGCACCAGATCTGTAAGAGGAAGCATCAACTTGCAATACCATTGGTTTGTGAGGATGAAAGTGAACTATGAATCAATCACTGAGCAATCCATCTTTAAGTTTTTGAAAAGCTACTTGGCACTCACCTGTCCAAACAAAGGGGACATTCTTGCAAAGTAAGCGATGCAATGGAGCTGCTATTTGCACAGTATTTGGTATGGTCGGTTGGTTCATTGGGGTTGACGGAACCAAACAGCAAGGTCATCAGTCCCCTGTTTCAATGTGGCCCATTCAGACAGATTGACATTTCAGAAAAGTAAAAACGATAAAAGGTAAAAGGCAAAAAAATGTAAAAGTGCAGTTGTATTGTCAATGGTAAAAACAAAATGAGGGAAGTCAGCAACAATTCTAAAACGTGATAAAAACAGAGTAAAAGGGAAAGAAAAGAGGATCTTGGCCAGGGAGGGGAGTCAGGAATCACAGCTTATAGTGGGAGACACCCCACTCTCACCACCCTACCCCTACTCCAGAGTGAGATTAAAAACCTTAAAACTGAGAATAAAAACCACTTTAACAGAGGAAACTGAGAACCAGTTCGACCATCCGGGAATCATCTGCCAATATTAAAGGTAAAGTGCGGGGAAGTCTGTACTTAGTACGCAGAGCCAAAAGAAGGGGGCGTTCCACCAAAATGTGGGCTACTGACTGGAAGGCTCCACAACCACAAAGTGGGAGTGGCTCACTACGCAAAAGAAAACCAAGGGTCAACCTGGTATGGCCGATGTCTCAGGGTGGTCAAGTCCTTTCGGGAGAGGTGGAAGGAAGAACGCCATGGGGCTGGTGTCACCTTAATCAAACGAAGTTTATCAGACAGTGAGGTAGCCTCCCAAGAGTTGGCCCATGATTGTGCAAAGTGGGATTTGATGTGAAGTTGTAAATCCACTGCAGAAGGGATTACAGAGATGCGGCGGGGTGGGTGGGGGGGGGGAGTAATTGACTGCTCCCCCAGCCAAGCAATCAGCAAGCTCATTACCTGGGATACTCATATGGCCAGGGACCCAAAGGAAGTCAACAGAACAAGCAGCATAGTGAAGATCAGTGAGACTGTCATGGATGGCTGAGACCAAGGGATGGCGGGAAAAACACCGGTCAATAGCCCGAAGGCCATCCTTACCAAAACGGGGTTCAGTTGGGACCTTGGAATGAAGGTAAGTGCCTTGGAAATTGCCATCGATTCGACAGTAAACACCCCACATGTAGTTGGCAAGAGATGATTCTCCATGCCAGTAGAGGACGTGAAGGCATATTCCATACGATCAGCAGATTTAGAGCCATCAGTGTAAAAAACAACAGCCTCCTGAAACTCCATTGGAGAATGGAATCTTTCAGACCTCGGCAGAGATTCATCCGAATCTGGGTCCAAGGAACTAACCAAGGGGGGCTGTTGGGAGGGAATGTGGGAGACAGGATAAAGGAGGAGGCTGAAAATCACAGCAAAGAGCAGCAAGACGGAGCCCAACCAGTAAACCCTCTGGGGGCGAGAATCAGGTGCGTGTTGTCCTTTGTCTGGGAACAGGATAGAATAGGAAGGATGATGGAGAGAGGAATGGACAATGATTGCATAAGAAACTAGAAGCTGGGATCGCTGAACAGAAAGGGGGGGGGGGGATCCCAGCTTCAACCAGTAGACTACCAACTGGGCTAGTAGGGAAGGCACTGGTGGCCAAATGGATACCGTGATGGTGGACCGGATCCAGGAGGTGCAGTCGAACCATAAACTTGACAACCATAGTCCAAATGAGACAGCACTAAAGCCCAATAAAGGCAGAGAAGGGTGGGGTGATCCGCACCTCAAGAGGTGTGGGCAAGGAAACGAAGAACATTGAGTTTACGGAAACATCCTACCTTCAGAAGTCTGATATGAGGCAGCCAAGTGAGCTTGTGTGCATCAAGGTAGAGCTCCAGATTGGGGTGGACCATAGTACAGTGACAGAAGTGGGCCACCCACGATTTTGAAGGAGAGAACTGAAACACGTGAGAGAGGGTTCATGCAGAGGCATGCCATATAGCTCACTGGAGCTGCCGCTCTGCAGAGACCATTGAAGAGGAACTAACCCAAATACAGAAATCATCCACATACAGAGCAGGGGTGACCAAAGGACTGACAGACACCACAAGTCCATCAATAGAAATGAAGAAAAGAAGTACAATCAATATGGAACCCTGTGGGATGCCATTCTCCTGCGTCTGTGGAGAACTAAAAACAGTACCAACCTGAACCCTGAACGACCGATGGAACAGGAACTGGTGGATAAAAATCAGGAGTGGGACCTGAAGACCCCACTCATAAAGTGTAAGTAAGATGTGATGGCACCAAGCTGTATCATAGGCCTTGCAAAAGTCGAAAAATACTGCAACCAAATGGCGGTGCTGGGAAAAAGCTTGCCAAACTGCGGATTCCAAGCAAAGTAAATGATCAATCAGAGACCGTCCTTCTCGGAAGCCACACTGGTAAGGGGACAATAGATCCCAAGATTCGAGGACCCAATTGAGCCGACGGGCTACCATCCATTCAAGTAACTTGCAAACAACTTTTGTCAGACTAATTGGCTGATAGCTTTCGACAAACAGGGGGGTCTTACCAGGCTTAGGGAGGGGAACCACGGTGCTATCCCTCCAATCTGAAGGGAAGTCACCCTGCAGTGATATACGATTAAAAACCCAGAGAAGATGTTGCCATTGTGGAGCACTTTGATGTTGAAGCAGTTGGTTATGAATGGAGTCTGGGTCAGGGGCCGTATCATGAGAAGAAGAAAGTGCAGAAAGAAGTTCCCATTCAGTAAAAGGTTCGTTGTAATATTCTGACTGACAAGGGGTAAAACAGAAGGTGGAACCATTGGCCCACTGTTTCTGGTGAAGGAATGCAGCGCGATAGGAGGCTGATGCTGTTGCAAAATGAGTCGCAAGATGTTCCGCGAGAATCAATGGGTCAATGCAAAGGCCATCCGGGAGGTGAAGGCCCCAGAGGGTAGACTGCCGATGGCAACCTAGGAGAGAGCAATGTGTAGTCATACCTGTGACACAGGGACAGTAGAACCGAGGGAAGAAACAAAGTGTTCCCACCACATCCTTTTGCTCCGTTTGATTAAGTAATGGGCTTTAGCATGAAGGCGTTTAAAGGTAATAAGTTTGGCAATGGATGGGTGCCTCTTAAGGTGTTGCAAAGCTCAATGGCGATCACAGATGGCAATGGCAATGGCTGCACTCCACCAAGCGACCTGCCGGTGGCAAAATGGTCCAGATAAGCGTGGGGTAGCAAGGCTAGCAGCGTGAACAATCGCGTCGGACACGACACGTAGGACGTCATCAATACAACCCAAGGGAGAAAAAACGACCTGTGCTATATATAGAGGCAAACTGGTGGGTTGGAAAGACCAACGAGGTAACCTTCCCATCAGGGAGTGTGAAGGGAGTGAGAGAATCAACGGGAAATGGTCACTATCACAAAGGTCGTCATGTGGCGACCAGTGTAATGAAGGGAGGAGGGAGGGAGAAGAAAGAGGAAGATCAATGGCAGAAAAGGTACCATGACTGGCACTGAAATGAGTAGGGGAGCCATCATTATGAAAGCACAAGTCATTTTCTGCAAGAAACTGGTCTATGAGAAGACCCCGACTAGATGGAAATGCACTGCCCCACAATGCATGATGAGCCTTAAAATCCCCAAGAAGGAGGAAGGGAGGAGGAAGTTGCTGAAGAAGGCCAGTTAAGGCAGCAGGTGTAAGAGGCCTGTCAGGAGGGAGATAAAGATTGCAAACCGTGACCTCAGAGTCCAGGTGGACCCTAACAGCAACCACTTACAATATAGTTTGAAGAGGAATCCACATGCTAGCAACGTCCATACGGACTAACGTACAAATGCCACCAGAGGCCTGCAGGGGCCAACCCGATTTCGACAGAAAGCACGGAACCCACAGAGGGTCAGTGAGTGATCATCAGTAAAATGAGATTCCTGTAGAACCACACAAGCTGCAGAATAAAACAAAATAAGGGATTTCAACTCGGGAAGGTGATGGTAATATCCATTACAATTCCACTGGATAACAACAGAATGATGATTCAAATGGGGAGGTGAACAGGCTAAAGCCCGTTGTGCCGCCGGGTCACCACCCGTCACCTACAAGGAGGGACAACATCCATGAACAACAGGTCAGAGAGGATGGGACCTCTGGTGACACCAGAGGCTCCTTGTCCTGGGACTTATGTTTCTTCTTCTTTTGTGTTTGAGATCAAGGAGGGCTGTGCAGTGAAAGGAGCCAGCTACAGCAAGATCTGGAACAGAAAGAGATCAGGTGACCTGGGGGCCCACAGACCATGATTATTGTGGTGGTCGTGTGGCAGCAGACCTTTGGCCTGGAAGGTGCTGCGAAGGGGGATCCTGGGAGAGGTGCCCTTGACAGGCAGATGCCAAGGAAGTGGGACACTTCTCCAGCTGGGGAGGGGGAGCGACATCTGGAGGTGAGGATGTGGGAGTTGCATTGAAGGGGGGGGGGGGAGGAGAGGTGGTTTGGGACTGGGGTAAGGAAGGGGGAGGAAGGGGTGGAGATGTAACTAAAGCACAACTAGACATCATGGACAAAGGATGAAGACGTGCATACTTCTTACGAGCCTCAGTGTAAGTTAGACGATTAAGGGACTTATACTCCTGTATCTTCGTTTCCTTCTTATAAATTGGGCAATCTGGTGAAAGTGGAGAATGATTGCCATGGCAATTAACACACACAAGAGGGGGGAACACAGCAACTTCCCTTACGAGGACGACATCCACAGTCACCACAGAGAGGGGCCTGCGAACAGTGGGAAGACGTGTCCAAAATGCAAACACTTAAAACATCTCATAGGTGGTGGGATGTACAGCTTCACATCACATCGATAAACCATATTCTTGACCTCAGGCTGGTTATCCCCTTCAAACGCCAGGATAAAGGCACCAGTATCAATGTGATTGTCCTTCGGACCCTTCTGAACATGCTGAACAAAATGAACACCCTGCCGTCCGAGATTGCCCTGAAGTTCCTCATCAGTTTGAAGGATGAGGTCCATGTGAAAAATTACACCTTGAACCATATTCAAAGACTGGTAGGGGGTAATGGACACAGGAACTATGCCAAGATGGTTACAGGCACGAAGGGCCACAGACCTGGCAGCTGAAGCAGTTTTGATCAACAACGAACCCGACTGCATCTTACTCAGAGAGTCCACTTCACCAAACTTGTCTTCAACGTGTTCCACAAAAAAATAAAGGTTTGTTATTGGTGAAAGTATTCCAATTAGTCCTGGTGCAACCCAGATTGCAGCGGAAAGGTTTCGTCACTAGCCGATGAGCCTGACCCTCCTCCAAGGGGGTAGCCATGGAAGGGAATGCTGAAGGGGCAGAAGAAGCAGCACTAAAAGAATCATTTCCATGCAAAGAGATGACCGTAGAAGAACAGCCAGAGTTCTGGACCCATATGCATTTCATTTGCATAGGGTTCACCCTGATACCATCCGCTCCGATCAGGGTCTCTCCCCACGGGCACTATCCAGCCACAGCAAGGGCCTTCTGGCACGGCAGCCATTGCTGGGAGTTCCGATGCTCCAGAATGACAAGCAACCACTCCTAGGCTTACATGAGGTTGTCACAGCTCAGGTATCATAAGCATGATCCTGTGTTTTCAGGGGGTTCAACCAAAAGGGTACATAGTAACCCCACCACACGGGCTGGCTACCGTGCTGGCTATGCACCCTAGCATCAGACAATGATGTAAAGGAAAAGGTGGAAGGAACTAGGAGGGCACACTTTGGAGACACTAGGTAAGGTGCTCTTCCCCAAATGGCTCACACTATGGTATAGATATTTAGGAATGGAGGTCAAACTCCAGAGGGGGACCAGAAATGCAAAAAGAATTAGGTAATTATGCAACAAAACCAAATTGCAAAGCCAACATAACCAGGAGGATAGTGAGGCCAACATAAACAAGGACACCAAGAGAGGGAGAGGAGAGGGTGAAGGGGAAGGAGCAAGGACAGGAAAGGAGGGGAAGGGCAAGGAAATGCAGCATGGGAAAGATGGAAGGCTGCAACAGATCTACCCTGGGTCAGATACAGTGTCCATCCGGAATTTACGTTCACGCGGATTTATTTTCTGGTACCTGTGAACTTTTAATGAACCACATGTGAGCTGTGCACGCTATTGGTTTCATTGGTACCGCTGTCAAGTGTCTCAATGCCTGTTCGGGACTTCGACAATAACATCCTTAACAACAGTGATTGGGGACATATCAGTGAATGTTTAATGTGTCTCGAACTCAAGCATGAGAAGCACAGAAATGTGTCGATGCCAGCATCATCATTGACATCACCTCCTTTGTGCTGTCAGAGACTACAGCACCTGCCACACCAGCTGCCAACACCTATGACGCCACTGCTTGTCCAGTCCGTACTGTCTCGTATTGCCGCTGCAACCTGGAGCCCTCAGAGAAAACGAAATTAGTCAAGCAGAGAGGTGTGCAAAGGCTGCTCTCGTGTGCTTAGCGAGCTTTGTGCAGTCTGCAGACAGTGCCAGCATTGAAGCGCTGGAATCAAAATTAAGTCGATTGACATGGATTCAGACTGATTTTGTGTCATCTCAAACATGGCTAGAAATTGAAGATGAATCGGTGGATCATAGTAAGGGCAGTGCAGAATTCGAGGATTTGTGGGACTTGATTGAATCCACTATTAAGGGTTCAGTGGAGAGATACACCCAGCTATCACAGTCTTTGGGCTGGAATCTGTAGGCAGTGTCAGCTCTTTGAAACTCTTCTCTATCAACTTGCCAAATTTTGAAGGCGACTACAATACGTGGTCATCAAACAGGGATACATTTTTTAGTCTCATCATAATGATAATGTTAAAAACTTCATTACCTCAATTCATCTTTGCAAGATGAAGCTAAAGACCTATTGAAACATATACCTGCCACAGCAGGGAACCTATTGATAGCCTGGGGACTTATTATGCAGAGGTATAACAAGCCAAAAAGTAATTGCAGCCGGAAATGCTAAGGCTTTGTTGGCCTTACCTACGATTGGTCATGGCACAGTGAGCAATTATAGCCAACTAATTAATCATGATGTAAATAAAATAGAAAGAAACTTCCACATGGGAAAAATATATTAAAAACAAAGATTCCAAGACTTACCAAGCGGGAAAGCGCCAGTAGATAGGCACAAAGAATAAAACACACAAACACACACACAGAATTTCGAGCTTTCGCAACCGGTGGCTGCTTCGTCAGGAAAGAGGGAAGGAAAAGGAAAGATGCAAGGATGTGGGTTTTAAGGGAGAGGGTAAGGAGTCATTCCAATCCCGGGAGCGGAAAGACTTACCCCAGGGGGAAAAAAGGATAGGTATATACTCGCGCACACACACATATCCATCCATCCATACACAGACACAAGCAGACATTTTTTGTCACATATTTATGCCGCTCATTGATATTTACCCTACTGGCCATTAAAATTGCTACACCATGAAGATGATGTGCTACAGACGTGAAATTTAATCGACAGGAAGAAGATGCTGTGATACGTAAATGATTAGCTTTTCAGAGCATTCACACGAGGCTGGCGCCGATAGGGGCACCTACAACCTGCTGACATGAGGAAAGTTTCCAACCCATTTCTCATACACAAACACCAGTTGACCGGCGTTGCCTGGTGAAACATTGTTGTGAGGCCTTGTGTGAGGAGGAGAAATGCGTACCATCATGTTTCTGACTTCGATAAAGGTCGGATTGTAGCCTATCGCGATTGCAGTTTATCATATCGCAACATTGCTGCTCGCGTTGGTTGAGATCCAATGACTGTTAGCAGAATACGGAATCGGTGGGTTCAGGAGGGTAATACGGAATGCTGTGCTGGGTCCCAGCACAGCACTGCTTGTATCACTAGCAGTTGAGATGACAGGCATCTTATCCACATGGCTTTGTTTTTTGTGCATCTACTCTGGTCATTTTTCGACTAAATGCAAGATTTCTCCTTGTAAGACCTCTAAGGGAAGGCACAACATACTACTCCACAAGCATGCTGATCCAAGGAATGTGCAGAATAGAGAATCTGGAGACCATTCGTTGGTCCATCAAGCTACAAAGGGGAAAGCAAACATCCATCGTAATGTTTTGTTGGCTACAGCTGTTGTCAACATTAAGGACAGGGTGGGTAGACAGCAAGTTCGCAGCGTTCTGCTAGATAGTGTGAGTCAGCTATCCTTTATAAATAATGGCATGGCAGAGAAATTAAAACTGAACCAAAGTAAACATTAATTTTCTGTGAAAGACATTATCAATACCTTTGCTGCCTCAGCATGTTACACCTGTAATGTTGAACTGTCGTCTAGGCTCAATGTCTTTCATGTTAGAACGACTTGTGCTATCGTAGACAATGTCACCAGTGACCTCCCAGTGAGTTATAAAGACACAAGGTCTTGGAGTGTCCCATGTAATCTTCCGCTCACTGATCCAGAATTCACCAAGTGTGCCACAATAGATTTAGTTCTTGGTCATGAGGTTTTCTTTGATGTTGAACATAAGGAAAGCCTGGTGGAACCAAGTCATCCTTCATTGATTGAAACAAATTTTGGCTGAATTTTGCCTGTTAGGATACCTACAGCTGCATGCAACATGCATCATTCTACAGTGACCTCGTGCTTTGTTAGAGGTGACAATTTAGATTCCAAACTGCAAAGGTTTTGGGAGCTAGACGAAATGTCTACAAAAATGATAAGTAAGCAGGATGAAATATGTGAGGCTCACTTTCAGCGCCACACAGCATGAGATGAAGAAGGGAGATTTGTGGTTCGACTGCCAGTGAAACCTGACTGTGAACCATTAGATCAATCATAACAAGCCTCTCAGAGACTGGTGCATGTTGAGAGGAGATTTAAAAGGCAACCGAATCTGCAGAAGGAATATGCTGCATTCATGTATGAATATGTTGAACTGGGTCACATGAAAGGTCTCTTATTCTCAAGGTATTATTGGTCCAAGGTGTTACCTTCCACATCATGCTGTCTTTAAGGAATGCAGCTCCACTAATAAGTTGACGGTAGTATTTGATGGCTCTGCTGCCACATCTAATGGAGTTTCTCTCAATCATATCTTGATGGTTGGCCCCACTGTCCAGCCAACTTTATTTTCCATATTATAAAATGTCACTCCTTTAATGTGGCTCTGTCAGCTGACATGGCAAAAATGTATCGCCAAGTGTCTCTCCGTCCTGATGATAGGAACTTTCAGAGAATTCTGTGGCAGGAATCACCATCTGAACTGATGCAAGCTTATAGACTGTGTACACTCATATCTTCAACAGTTGGCTTTGGTAAATCAAAACAGGTTTCCAATGGCATCGCAAGTGTTGATGTCTAGCTTTTATGTTAATGAATTCTAGGTGGATCAGCTATGGAAGCTGAAGCTCAGGAACTTTAAACACGCCTGACTCAACTACTTGCTTCTGCAGGGTTTCCACTGACGAAATGGTCTTCCGGTAGTGACCAGGCCATGGAAAAAATTCCTGTGGAGGACAGAAAACCGTCTTTGCCTTGTCATCTTACTGGTGAGCAAGCTATAAAAACTTTAAGAATATTATGGCACCCTGGCTCTGACACATTCCAGTGCCATGCGCAGCTGAAGAGTCATCAGCTCTCAAAGGTTACCAAGTGCAATATCCTGCTTACAATCATCAATCTATGCCCCACTGGGGATTCTAGGTCCAGCAGTCATAAGATGTAAATTGTTCTGGCAGTGTTTGTGGCAACTAAGCCTTAATTGGGATGAAATTCTTCCATCCAATGTGACTGATGAACAGATTGCCATTTGTGTGAAAATGCCTTCCATAAATGGTATTTTGATCAGCAGGAAGATCATTCCTTGCCCCTGGTATGTTAAATTAGAAATTCATAGTTTTTGTTATCCTCCACAGTTGGCATATGGTGTGTGTGTATACATTAGATGTGTTCTTCATAATAAAAATCTAATAGTCTCGTTGGCTGCAGCCAAATCTCAGGTTGCCCCTGCAAAACAATAATTTCTTCAATGACTGGAATTAAGTGGCACTCTGCTTCATTCTTGACTCATTCACAAGGTGAGACTCATTCACAAGGTGACCAACACCTTAGACATTATAGAGAGTGGTGACAATAATTTGTGGACGGACTCCACAATAGTTCTCTGTTGGCTGCAGCGTAGTCCTGGTCATTGGAAAACTTTTGTTGCCAACAAAGTCTCTGAAATTCAGGAACTGAGTTCAGTTGCCAACTGGAGACATGTCAAATCAGAGAATAATCCTGCTGACCACTTATCACATGGCATTAATCCAGATGCTTTGAATTCACTTGTTCAGTGGTGGTCTGGCCTGTCATAGCTATCCACTTGCGACCTAGACTGCAACACCTGTACTTCTCTTAGTGTAGAAGATGCACCAGACAGAAGGTGTATACAAGTATCCTTGGTGTTGGTCATTAAACTTGGTGATGAACTGCTGTGTACATACTCATCATTTTTGGCCTAAGCACTGAGATTTGCTAATAATACTAGGCTTCAGCAATCAGACAGGCTAACTGGGTCACTCACTCCACAGGAATGCCAAAACGCTATCAAAAGGGCCTTTGGCTCAGCTAAACATAGTAAATATGATAATGAGGTCACTTTGTTGAAAGCCAGTTCCCCTATTTCAAATAAGAACAAGTTAAGGGATTTGCTCCTGTTTGTTGATGCTGAAGGTATTTTATGAGTGGGAGGGAGATTAATAAATGCTGATGTACCATATGATGAGTACCACCTAAGCATCATTTGACAAAAATTCTCATAATATATGAATATGGAAATCTTTGGAGGCTGGGTCACAACTTTTGTTGGCTATGTTGTGTGGCAGGTCTTGTATCCTCAATGGGTGTAACAAAGTCAAAGGAGTTATCAGGAAATGCTTAAAATGTTTTAGGCTTAAGTCCAAGACAGCAGTTCAGCTCATGAGTCAGCTACCTGCAGCTAGAGTAAACCAGTCTTGTCCATTCCAACACTGTGGATTAGATTGTGCTAGCTGTAAAGCATGGTGGAAGATGGCGTAACATTACCACCAGGCTTCTATTGCTTTATTCATTTGCATTGCAACCAAGGCCATTCACTTAGAATTAGTTAGTGACTTGGTAATATGTTCATTTTTGGCTGCCCTCAGGTGATTCATTGCAAAAAGAGGGAAACCTTCTCACATGTACAGCGACAATGGCACCACATTTGTAGGTGCAAACAATGAAGTTAACCATTTTTTCTCTAATGATGCTACTGTTGAAGGTGTGGTGAATTTTTCAACCTCAGAGGGAATCAGTTGGAGGTTCACTCCACCTCATGCCCCTCACTTTGGTGGACTCTGAGAGGCAGGAATCAAACGCATGAAGTTGCATCTCAAATGCATCATTGGCAATACGGTACTGAAATTTGAACAACTGACCACTGTGGACCACTGTGTTAATTCAGATAGAAGCATGCTTGAATTCAAGGCTGTTGTGTCTTCTGTCTGATGACAAAGATTCTCCTGCCACTCTGACTCCTGGTCATTTCCTAATAGGACAGCCCCTTTGTGCTCATTGTGAACCCTCTTTCCTTGAGGTTCCTGCCAACAGGTTGCACAGATGTCAACTTGTACAGCCATTGAATCAGTCCTTTTGGAAGAGGTGGTTCACAGAATACATGCACGATTTGCAGCAATGCAGGAAGTGGGCTTTGTAAGCAGCATGGCAACCACAATCGGTGATCATGTGCTGGTCAAGGAGTATAACTTGCCACCCTTGGTGTGGAGGCTGGGTGTCATTGACCAGTACTGATAAGTGTGTGCATGTGATGATGGCGAGAACTGACAATCGGCAAATTAAGAGGCGTGTAGCAAAATTGTCTCTCCTGCCTAAGCAGTGAATCAGTTAAGTGTTCCCTCAGATTTGTGTAATGGTACATGATACAGGCCCACTGACAAATTGCCATGTACAGGAACAACCTCTTAATTCATAAGATCAACTTGACAAGTTGTGAATGTTTTCTTGTGGACTGACTGCTGTTAGTACTGATTTTTTATGTTTTTATGCAGTACCGGTACAGTATTAATACTTTATTGGTTTGTGTCCTACATGTTAGTACTCATCCCAAGTGTTAGTGTATTCATGTTTAATGTGCATTGATATTATGTCTAGTTATATTTTTATTGTTTTCCTTGTTTTGGATTTGTTGTTTATTAAAATTGTGGATATTTGTAAAATGAGAAGACTCATTTTAGAGTGGGAGTATGTTTGGACTCCGCAACTCACTCCAACTGCCATTCAGTGGCAGCTTCTGAACTGGGCAGGTCAGACTGTCAAGTATAGTCTGCTCCCTGTTGGAATACCTTGTAACCTACATGCAGAAGTAGATCTCGCAGGTCCTTTGTACATGCAAGTAAGATTAGTGCAATTGTAACTACTGAGCAGGTAGCTTCGAGACCCCATAATGGATGGGCGTGTATGTTTCTCAGCTAAGCCAGGAGCTGCAGTTGGTGCGCTGCCCATGCACATTGTAAAGGTGATTAGAATAAACATTTATACCAGATATTGTGTTCCATCTAATTATTGTGAGTGGAAATAAGGGAAGGGCAGTGAGTCCTGTGACATTATACGCTCAAACTCAAATGTACCAACATGGGAGGAAGAGTCCATGCGTACATACATGTTTCTGAGAATCGGAATGTCTTGTCAATTACAAGCCATCAGTTGAGTGCTAGTTTTAGACAGGCATGGGGTGTCTAACAGTTCATATGTGTGATGACTGAACAATGTGACAGAGGTAACCATGTCCAACTGAAATTAGCCACGTAATTGAACAAGAAGTTTGTTTGATTGGCGTAGCATGGAAAAACTGCTCATGTGCCAGTTTTCCATATGGCTGATGCAGATAGAAGATACTGCATTAATGACATTGGCCTTATGACAAGATTTTTGTGAATGGGTCAAATTCTTATGTCTGTTCCGTTGCAAACATACTACAAACATAACACTGAGCTTGTCAGAAGGGACAGACTTAGTGTTTGTGTCATGAATAATAGTGAGGGTAAGACTTAATTCTGTTCCCCTGTGTAGCTGCCTGTTTATCAAACTGCTTTTACGGCTTAGAGGGTTGTTTACTTGGTGTGGCTAGCACAAGCTGCCGCTGACTGGGCCAATTGCAAAAAAGGGCCTCAACCTGACAAACAGCTGGCTGCTCAAATTTATCAGCTAACAGGGTACCAGAATCATACTGATCTAAGATTTGCACTACCTCCTGAAATGATGGATAGTACTGTTTCAAAATCTGTTCTCTCAGTTTGACATCAGGTGCATTGTATATGATCACATCATGCAACATAACATCTGAATATAAAGTGCCACAAGCAGATCTGAATTTGTGTTTCCTTGTCATACCCTTCAAATCTGTTACCCACTTGTGATAAGTTTGTTCTGACCATTTTTTGCAGTGAAAGAATTGAAACAAAGCTGCTACCACATTCACTTGTTGGTCATAATAGGTTGTTAGTGACTACATTTTGTTCATATGTGAGTTCACTTGGAGTGGCATTAGAAAACAACTTCTCAATTAATCAGAACTCTGCACTTCCTACCATGGATAATAGATATGGAAGTTTCACAGTATCTGGTACATTGTGAGTGGGGATGTGAACTTCAAATTGGGACAACCATTTGAGCCATTCCTCTTCTTGTTCACAAAACTGTTGAAAATATGGTATAGCAGTAGGTGTTGCTGTAGGTGGTGCTTGTTCTGTCAGGCATGCAGCGTTGGCCAGTAGATGCTGCACCATGTTTAGCAAGGTGGAGATTTGCTGCATCTGGAACTGAAACACCTGCATTAGCTGTGTGGCATCTAATGTTTGGGACTGTGGCGCCTCAGCAGGGGCAGGATAGGCAGACTGGGCATGTTGGAAGACACAAATGCAACAAACAGACGAGGCAAGCAAGCAAAATGACAAAAGCAAAGGCAATTTCTGCACTGCCCACCTGAATACAATGAATAGCAAAAATGACAAGAAACTGTTAAAGCAAGTAAATGCCCCTGCAAAGTAAAGACAATGAAGACTTAAGGTGCCAACAAACACAATACAAAATTTCGTGGCTGTCAGGCACGGCGTTTGTAACTCCTCATCACCAATGCAGAATCCTGCCCACTCATTGCTTGTAGGATGCCTAAAGGATGCTGCTTTCCCGGATCGCTATAGGAAAATTCAAGCAAATCACATTTATGGTTTTTATTACAAAAAAGTGGATTGTCAATACTTAACTTTGGTTTATAAGAAAGTGTTGCAAATGATAGGTGACATGCAAACAATCAATGTCTTTCACTATTTACATTGACTGTGCAAGTAATGGATATGGATCACAAGACACGGCTATCATAGCGCTCTCTTCTAGTCCATGGTTTACTAGTGTTCATCTTCTACTTTCTGTGGTTTGCTAGTACGCATCTTCTACTGTGCGGCTTAGATCGGCAGAAGTGGCATTTATATTCTCTTCAGCTAGAGGCCAATCCTGTTGTGGTGCAGTCCTAGTCAGTGAACTATTGGCTGACATTGTCTCACAGTCTGCTCTACTCTTGTGTTCTTCATCTTCGTGCTGTCACTTGTCGTGATGCTGGAATACAGTTAATGTGGAGAAAAATGGGGAAAAAAATCTGGATATGGTTGGGGGATACAAGATATCTACATGCACTGTAATGCTGGTGGAGGATGATCACTTGTTGGTGGATTTGTCAAAAACTAGGGGATTTACTGCTACATTACAGGGTAATGAAAGATCTGTTTATAAGCCTCCAATCTCATTTGGACTTGATAAAAATGAATGGTTATACTGTATCTGTTGGTGGACTGGATCATGCACATCTTATTCTATGGGTCTTAAGAAAAAGCATTATAAACAGTTACTGATCCCCACAAATACTGTTATTCTGTCTGAGACTGGCAGATATTTCTCTGGATATTCTATATAATTTACATTGAGTTAGAGATGTATAAACACAAATCCTATGGTAGAGTTAGCATTAAATGTTGTACAATTATATATGCCTAGAGGGTATAGCTGCTTCTTTGTTTAAGTGATATACTGCACTTCAACAGTCTACAGGACAGAAAATGCCTAGATAGGTCAACTCATAATATGATGGCTATGATTACACCATGATCTTAACACTTCCTTTGAAAAAACTGACCAGCATTAAAGAATCATGATTTTGGTGTCAAAATGTGAGGCTGACAGACAATACCACCATTTGTTGGCACAGGCAGTCTTACAAAGACATCATTTTACTCCCCTGCAGAGTACTACCATTAAGACCTGCTGTATCAACTGCTAACAAGTGCTTTGCATTGTGATAATAGCACAGCAGGGCACACTCTGCTAAGTTAGTTGAGACACAGTGATGTATCGGGTTACCCTGCATGGAAAAACATATCGATTCTGTTACCACACATACCAGTTATAACTCACTGCCTACACTCATTTATAAATACAATTAGAAAAAGTATTATATAGTGGAAGTAATCAGAAGTCATGGCAGATGCTGCAGGGCTTTAATGTAGGTGCTAGATATACAAGAGGGATAATAGCCCATACATGTGCTTTCCAAATGGCTTCTACAAACAGTGCTATTCCACAGGTCTTAAGAAAAAGCACCATTGATTGGACAGTCTTAAACTACTCGTTATTGAAGACTTTAAGTAAAAGCATACATGTAGCATTACTGTGTTCTGTGATTTGTATGCAGTGATAATAAGAACATGCAAAAGTTGGCTGGCCTGGAACTGCTTGTTATTTTAATTATTTTCCTGTGAACTGTTTGGAGACCGTTACAACAGACTCCAGCAAAGACAATATAGCTATTATACAGAAGTGTTATATTACAACTAGGGAGACGTACTTCTCTGAAGTCATAGCACTGTTCTCCACAATAGTGTCAAATATAGATGCAACCAAATTAGTATTGGTTCCTACAAACAGTGTTATTTCATAGAGTTTAAGAAACCACCATTAAAGATTTTGAGTATAAGACAAGTGTAGCTCTTCTGTCATAACTTAATTGTTATCATAGCAGAAAAATACACGGGGCTCACATATTGTCACATCTGGGTAGCAGGTGTTGGTATGCATACTATGGCAAGCACAGTGTATGCAGCCACTTTAGTCAGTTAATCAGTTAGTTACATGCTCCATGAATCATTTTGCTCAATAGATCATAATGATGTGGAATGAGTCAGTTTACATTAAAACTGCAAAATAATTCGTACATACAGTTATATTCTGAACATTTCTAAGTTACTTTTTCAAAAAGAAAAAAAGTTATACAGATGTGTGTTAGCAATTCCTACCCACCATCTTTTATATATTACAGTAGTAGAAATTCTTCTAGAGTATAGAAGGAGTTGTTAAGAAGAAACTTTGTGTCTGTTATCAAATTATACTTTGCTGTCTGTGAGACATTTTGTATTACACTGTAACTCACCAAAAATTTTTGTTGCAACATTGTGCACCCCTTTTGTGATAAAAACAACCTTCATGTGCAGTAATGAGCGTCTTTTTTCCTCCTGGTATTACAATTACATACCTCATTTATCCTTTTCAACTGTAGTGGATTATTCACAACAAACTTCACATGGAAATAAATATACTAGGAAGCGGAAGTCAGAATGCCCAACTCCTTAAACACATGTCTACAAGATGGCTGTCTGTGAACACCACATATTACTCATAAAGCATGTTTTTGTACAATGAAAACTTTCTTTCCTAACGATGAGTTAGCCCAGAACATGAGTCCAGGTAACACTATTGAATGAAAAATATACAAAATATGTCAACTTACTTATTTTTCTCTCCCCAGGATCTGCAATGATTTTAAGTACAAATGTGGCTAAACTAAATTGTTTTACGACATCCAAAACATTCTTTTTCCAATTTAAATTGTCAGCAACATGGACCCTAAGAATTTTAAAGTTCCCATCCCATATTTATTTCCTCACCATGTGTTACAATTATCATTGGTGTAATGCCCCCAAATGAGCAGAACTAAAAATGTTGTGTCTTTTTAGAATTGAGGGTGAGACCATCCACAGAAAATAAGTCGTCGATATTTTTAAGAACATTTGTTACCATTTCTTCTGCTGCTATATGTATGCTTGGCTTTATTACAATATTAGTATCATCTGAAAAAGAACTAATTCTGCTTGTTGTATATTACATGGAATATGATGTACATAAATGAGGAACAATAGTGGACCTAAGGCTGAGCCTTGGGGAACCATATTGGTTGAATTACTAAGCACAGCTTTCAGCATTCTTTTCAATAGCTATGACATTTTCCATTGGCCAGCTATACCATCATTCCCATAAAATGTCAATTTATCTTGGAGAACACTGTGATCCACACAGTCAAAAGCCTTAGCAAGGCCAAAGAAAATACCAGCCAGTGCTATTGTATTATTTAATGCTTGTAAAATCTGGAGAGTGAATGTGTAAATGGAATTCTCAGTACAGCAACCCTTTTCAAACCCAAACTGTGATTTGATAAGAATACTATAATTACTAAGATAAGATACTTCTCTGAAATACATGATCTTCTCCAAAATGCGAATGATTTCAGCAATGAAATGAGTCAGTAGTTATTGACATCTCTCCTATCACCTTTATTAAAGAGAGGTTTAAGAGCAATGGCATATTTTAGTCTCTGGAAAAGTGCCTTGAGTGAGTGACACATTACATATGTCAGATAAGACTGGGCTTGTTCCATGCAAAAAATTTTTTAGTAGTTTATTAGAAGCACCATCAAAACCACATGAGCTTTTATTTTTGAGAGAATGTATAATTTTCTTAATTTAAGAGGGAGAAGTTGGTGGTGCATTCATTGGATTGAGTTTTATGGAAGTTACATATTGCTGTGAATTTGCTTTGTGAACTGTTTGTCCCTACGCTTTCTACTATAAAAGACATGATTATTAAATGTATTTGCTACCTGTGACTCATCATTTGTACCCCTTCCATTCAGTCCAGTAGTGATGTTGTCTTGTTCTGTGGCTGGCTGTCCTGTCTTTTGTTTCGTTACATTCCATGTAAGTTAGTCTTAAGTGAAAAGTACTGATTTTTGGCATTATGTGCATGTTCTTTGAATTTTAATAAGCTTCTTAGTAACTTTTAGTAGATTTGTTACATCTTCTAAATCTTCTGGTAATAAAACATAGTAGTACTGTTACACAATGCAGTACATACTAGTGTACGTGCTACTTCAGACATAAGATACAAGTACAGAGGTGTACGATTAGGTAGTCTCCTTATAAAAAATACTCTAAAATATTGTAACTTGCAAAAATATCAATTTATCAAAATTGTTTTAGTTTCATCTCATATATAAAATACACTAATATAGCCACAACACCATCCAAATATCACTACTTTATAACATTGTCATTCTTCTTAATAACACATCAATCCCAACTGCCTTTTGGCAATATTACAGAGATAATTGTATTTGTATGCTTTGAATTCTGCATGTACTGCATTCAAACCTACTGGAACATATGATGCCCCCCTCCCTTACTTCAGCAATAAGAAATTTGTGTTAATAGTTCACTTTGACACTGCATAAAAACATTCACTGTTTGGCAAGCATTGTATATTCAAGTGCAAGAAAGATGAGATTAAACAATGTAAAAATTTCACCTAGTTTTTTAAGATGACTTTAGTCTCTAGAAGAGATGAAAAGTTGCATAATATTACATTTGAGGTCCATGGTGTTAAATGACATGACGTGAGTTAGTACATACATCAAAAAAGGTTTTGCATCACCTTGGTTCCGAGAGCTCTGGAACATCTACGGAAAATTGGAATAGAGATCAACATACACATCATTTGTGCCCTTTTTATTGCTCATCAAAATCACACTTTGCATGTTGTACCACCATATAGTGAGACCTTCGGAGGTGGTGGTCCAGATTGTTGTACACACTGGTACCTCTAATACCCAGTAGCATGTCCTCTTGCATTGATGCATGCCTGTATTCGTTGTGGCATACTATCCACAAGTTCATCAAGGCACTGTTGGTCCAGATTGTCCCACTCCTCAATGGTGATTTGACGTAGATCCTTCAGAGTGGCTGGTGGGTCATGTTGTCCATAAACAGCCCTCTTCAATCTATCCCAGTCATGTTCATTAGGGTTCATGTCTGGAGAACATGCTGGCCCCACTAGTCGAGTCATGACGTTATCCTGAAGGAAGTCATTCACAAGATGTGCACAATGGGTGCGTGAATTGTCGTCCATGAAGACAAATGCCTCGCCAATATGCGGCTGACATGGTTGCACTATCAGTCAGAGGACGGCACTCATGTATTGTACAGCCATTATGGTGGTCCATTCAGCATGTTGTTTGGCTCATCTGTATCACATTGCATGGTGTTGAGCTTGGAAAGATGGACCTTGCCATGGACGTTGGGGGTAAAGTTGCGTGTCATGCAGCCTTTTGCAAACAATTTGAGTCATAACACAACGCCCTATGGCTGCACTAAAAGCATTATTCAATATGCTGGCTTCGCTCTCAGGGTTCCCCCGAGCCATAAACTGTAGGTAGCAGTCATCAACTGCAGTAGTGGTCCCTGGGTGGTCTGAGTGAGGCACGTCATCGACAGTTCCTGTCTCTCTGTATCTCCTCCATGTTTGAACAACATTGCTTTGGTTCACTCAGAGGCGCCTGGACACTTCCCTTGTTGAGAGCCCTCCCTGGCACAAAGTAACAATGTGGACATGATAGAACCATGGTATTGACCGTCTAGACATGGTTGAACTACAGACAACACGAGCTGGTGGGCTGACTGGAACTGATCGGCTGTCGAACCCCCTCTGTCTAATAGGTGCTGCTCATGCATGGTTGTTTACATCTTTCGCAGGTTTAGTGACATCTCTGAACAGTCAAAAGTACTGCGCCTGTGGTACCATATCCACAGTTAACGTCTATCTTCAGGAGTTCTGGGAACCAGGTTGATGCAAAACTATTTTTGATGTGTCTAGCTATTCTGTCAGAAAATGTGGCTTATTTATTATTTCACATTTCCACAGAAAATATCAACACACAAAATAAAGAACTCTTTTTATTGCCTGTCTGCTGCACACAAGAGCTTTACAGGTGTTAATTCAATCCACATCAGACAGTCTGATGCAATTAGCCTCTGCAAATAATAATATATGATATGCTGTTTTCTCCCAAAGCTTCTAGAACTTTCGTGAGTCCACACTGCATTAGTGTGACTTCCGTTTTTAGATTTGAAGATTTTTAGTAATAACAGCTAACAACAATGGGTATAACATCTGCAGATAATAAAAGTGGATACTTCCTGTTACATTGCAACATTGATTCCATATTGATATAAGAAATTTAAAATTATGAATGACGACATAAGTTTTATCTGCAGCTGAAATGTGGTAGTCTGTTGGATTTATTAACAAATAATGTAGTTTTGTTTAAACAGAATTTGATGATAAAGTTTTGTAAACTAATCTTCAAAGTGCATGTTTGCATAAAGTGAACATATTGATACATTAACAAATGTATATTTATGGCAAAATTTATGCTCAAGTGTTAGAAACGTTTGGAAAAATTCAAAGTAATGAATTATGTACATGAGCAATGAAAACAAGACCAAATCTGCTCGGAATTTAGGTGGTATTGCATACTTCACTACTTGAGAAAAAAGTTCTGTCAGACTCTGTTTTATTTCATACAGGTATGCCATCATATATTGAATTACTGACACAAAACTTGACATCATAATCTTCATCATCATGAACTTTATGTTTCATTACACACTTTGCAATATTGTCAAAATCATTTTAACATGGACTTTGCAATATAGTCCAAAAGGTTTTAACATGGACTCACCATTGAATTAGTCTGTCCACAGAAAAACATGTTGCATTCTGCAAATTACTGGTATGTGTATTCTCAACACTTTCATGCTTTACAAAAACACTCTGTAAGCTAAAAATTTTGATTCACATCAACAAACACATTGACTGTTGATACACTGACACTGCTGCTGCTTCTGAAGATGTGTATGTTGAGATGGAATGGGTTGCACCTGGTTGTCAACTGACCCTCAGTATATGCAAAACAGCTGCATTGTTGCTTACACTCAAATTGAACGAGCCTCACCTTTGTACCTCACTGTACATTTTCTATTTCCACTGTAACTTTGAACTCAGTTTTGGATATTATCTCAATGTCAAAACATCTGGATCTAGATGGATACATCGGTGGCTGTCTGGACTAGTGTGGTTGGCTACTGAGTTGAAAGCAGTTAGATAAGGAGGGATGATAGGGTGGGTTGGGGGTGGGGGAGAGAATACTATTTTGAATTTTCTTGCTGTAGATTCTCACACAGGAAGAAAGTACAAAATTGAAAATAGGCCATAAATTGCTTTTATAAGCAAGGGTGAGAGTGGTAGGGTGCTAATGTTGTGTAAATAATAAACAGGGTGCAGTTTAATTCTCTTCTATAACATTATATTGTTATACTTCATTTGAAAGAAAGAAGAAAGCATATCGTGCAAGACTAATGAATAAATTTGAAGGAATTGCATTCAGCCACGACTCTAACTGGGCAGTTATGTCTTTATTTAAACAATTAACACACCCAGGAGAACCTCCCTTCTGTGTTCTCCAGGTGTGCTGGTCGAGAAGTTCGCACTGTGTGCTTGCAATGCCAGAGACAGTGGTTACAGCCATTGTCATCACTATGGGACGCCACACCAGAACTGGTTGATAGGGACAAGACACTGTCGGACACAAATCGAGCAGGCCGTTGGGTGCACCTTGCACCCAGCCATTGGGAGCACAGATGGCTGACCACAAGCTCAGGTTAGATTACAGTGCACACCCAACGTCTAGTCACAGCATTGCCATATACAGAACTGATGTGAGAATGGACAGTGGTGCACATTCCTACTGGTTATCCCCACCACAGACACCTGCATAGCATTTGTAGTCCATCACAATGTCTTTAGCTGTGGGCCGGAGACCACTATGCCACTATGCCATTTAGTCAGTTAGGACTGTAGACACTTGATTGTCACCTTTTGTACACTATACACAATGCTACACCTCAACAGTGAGCTACATGATTTTGAATTCAGCTCTAATTTTAGAAGTGCATGACGTCCTACTGTGCTGCGTGACTGTTACAAACGTGTGAATTTACCACCATGACTGCAGCCTGCACTCTGCATTCCCATCACTGTCCGTCTTTATTCAGTAAAATAGCACCGAAATGCCCATTTCTGGCGTGTTGGGCATACAGGACATTCCAATATAATACCCCACTTAACAGATACGCACAGAGATACAGTCCTAAGACCTTAACCATACGTCAGTTATAGAGCTGGGTAGTGGCTTACTATGTCGATGGGCTTCCAGGACAAGCACTGAGACAGGAGTTGACAGCATCACACTCATTGTGCAAGATAGCACTATCTGTAGAAGTTATAACAACACTTCCTAAAGGAATGCGCGAGAGCACTTTTAAATCTGAACTTTCCTTTACGTTAAGAACAACACGCTGTTTGCTAGAAACTCCCCCAACCCATCACAGATTATGTTTGCCATTATGTATTTTATTCATTTATTGACAGTGCAGAACTGTATCCAACACAATATCAACTTAAATGCTGACAGTCACTGCCTTCTGAGTCTGATATATGAAGAGAATTAGCTGAGTTACACGTAGTTGTTGTTTGTGTGATGCTTGCTGATATTATGTCTCCAGTAAAGTTCCAGATTTGCACATCCAACTGGCATTAGAAATATAGAATTATAGCTAAGTCCATCAGATCGATGACAGTCCTTGAAAATGGGCTTGACTTTTTAATATAGTGTCAGTAAGAATACAACATAGATTCTACACACCACAAATCCCTTGTAAGTTTCAGGAATTATATGACGATAAGTGTTTACGAAATTCACGTCAGATTCTGGTTTGGTAGTTGTGTTTCCAGATAGTGCTAGTGAAGACCAGCTTCATAGCATATTGGGACACCGTTTACATCTAATAAATCGGTGAATCTGCATGACATAAGTCCTTGTTAGGTCAATTGTGATTTTCAGTCGTTCAGACAGTTTGGGTAGTGAAATGGTTCAAATGGCTCTGAGCACTATGGGACTTAACATCTGAGGTCATCAGTCCCCTAGAACTTAGAACTACTTAAACCCAACTAACCTAAGGACACCACACACATCCATGCCCAAGGCAGGATTCGAATCTGTGACCGTAGCAGGTACGCAGCTCCAGACTGTAGTGCTTAGAACCGCACGGCCACACTGGCCAGGTTTTGGGTAGTAACCTCAAGAAACTGGAGGATGGTTTTCAGTCAAATATATCTCTTGAGCATATATAGCATTACAGGAGGAAATTAGTAGAACTGGTTCTGACTGACATGTAGCAGTATTACCCATTGAAGAATCACATTAAATGTGTCCCCATTTCTGCTACAGACACAAAACTGCCTCAACTAGGAAGCCAAACATTACACACACACACACACACACACACACACACACACACACACACACTTCTAGTGATCACTGAAGTCAACCAGTTTGGTCCGATGGACATGCAGCATGAACACCTCAACTAGGAAGCCAAACATTACACACACACACACACACACACACACACACACACACACACACACACAAACACACACTTCTAGTGATCACTGAAGTCAACCAGTTTGGTCCGATGGACACACACACACACACACACACACACACACACACTTCTAGTGATCACTGAAGTCAACCAGTTTGGTCCGATGGACATGCAGTGTAATTATGTAATAGGCGTATTTAAACTGTTTTAGCATGTAATTATCTGAACTGTTTCTTATTTAAATTGTTTTGTTAATTAAATTGCATTGTGTATTATTGAGAAAGAGCGGGAAACCGCGCATAGATACATTTTGAGAAAGAGCGGGAAACAGCGCGCAGTAATACATCTGTAATGGTATCAGGGATTGTCTGCACCAAAAACCATTGTTGGCGGCGAGACCGCACTTTTGTAGCATTGAGCGTTGGAAGCGAGCAGTTGCGAGTAAGATGTGAGATGAGGCAGTCGTAGCTAGCGAGACATGAGAGGAGGTCGCTGTAAGCGAGGTATGAATTAACACTTTGAAAGAAGCGGTGTGCTCGCCAGCCACTCGCTATATGTAGCGCAATGCTAGTTTTTAAGAATTTTTGTAAAGAACTATACCCCTTGTAATTGTTTGTCAAGATCGTTCTCAGAATATAGTTATGTAATTTTGATGGAAAATTAGGTATGTAGCGCAACGCTACTTTTTAAGAATTTTTGTAAAGAACTATACCCCTTGTAATTGTTTGTCAAGATCGTTCTCAGAATATAGTTAACTTCTACCAGATTAAATGCATTAAGAATTTTCTATCCCAAAATCATTCACGTAAATGCTTTACGGAATTTATTGTTATCTTAAAAGAAAGGTCTAAACTGAGCTTCAGCTTTTATCAAATCTAAATTAACTTCTACTTAAAGAATTCCAGTCACAAAGTATTATGAAACTCCACCAGTAGCTTATAATTATGTTAAAGAGAAGTAAGTATATTCATTCCACAGTTTGCTGTAGCAGTCAGATGGCGATCCAGTATAAATAATTAAAGGTAAGAATCAGTCTTAATAATTTCAGGTAACGACTGAGGGCCACGGCGACAACACATTTTATGTTTCGTCGTAATAATCAGCAGGTAATCTTGACAGAGCAGCAGTTAAAAGATTTTAAGAGACGCAGCGTTCAGTCAGCAAGCAAACGTTCATCCAATATTAGACGGGAAGGTTTCACTTGGCGATATCCATTCAGTACGACATTTTAGTGAATCTACTGTGGATATGAATATACTGACTTTGATAATAGTGTGAATAAGTTACTGTTAAGTGGCGCAACGCATATACTAAAGTGTATAACTTTTATTCACAGGTCATCGGCAATTCTGTTTGCTTTATTGATTCGGCGTTGAAAAGTGTTTGTTCAGTGTTGAATCCGCTTTGAACAGTGATATATTTTGTTGCGTGTGATGATTATAGACAATGTCCCGCAGAATAATTACTCGTTCTCAAACTGATAAAACTTTTTGTTGCGTGTGATGATTATAGACAATGTCCCGCAGAATAATTACTCGTTCTCAAACTGATAAAACTGTACAAAATACTGACGAGAGATTCTTTTCTGGAATAGGCAGTAATAATACGTGTGAAAACCCTGATTCTGAAACGTTAGGTGAACAGACATTTAATAACTGTAACGTTATGGAAGCGTTTAACGAACAAGTAACTTCAGAAATGCCCACAGACAATGAAACGGTAGTGCAAAATAATTTGGCATTAAATGCAACAGACGGT
This sequence comes from Schistocerca gregaria, assembly GCF_023897955.1. Classification (NCBI taxonomy): domain Eukaryota; kingdom Metazoa; phylum Arthropoda; class Insecta; order Orthoptera; family Acrididae; genus Schistocerca; species Schistocerca gregaria. The sequence goes on from NC_064921.1 coordinate 208,003,985, forward strand.
ACACAGTCACAAATTCCGCATAGTAGACATAACAGTTTCAGTAACGAAACCACTACAATGCAGTCAGACAGAGAGACTCCATTAAGCACTGATTTAGATTCAAACGGTACACAGCTACACAACCTGCGTAGCAGATCCAACAGTTCTCATGACCAAAATTCCGAAATTACGGAAAACGTGACGCAGTCACAATCATCTGAGGATGTTCAAATGAACACAGATCTACAGCCTTTAACAACGAATACAAATACACACAGAAGTCAATCCGAAACGGATCCAATAATGGCATTTTTGCTACAAATGAGACAAGACATGAATCAAAACTTTAACAGAGGGTCACAAGAATTAGAAAAAAGGTCACAAGATCTAAAAAACGAAATTAAGGCAGAACACGCACACACAGATCAGAAATTAGACAACATGTACCAAAATCTAAAACACGAAATCAAAGTAGAAATTCAAACAGTCGCTGAAAAATGTTCACAATCAACACAAGAATTACGCGACAAAATTCAAGAAATATCCGATAACCAAGCAACATTTGCAGTTAGTATACGGGAAACAATGACAGAAAACTTTGCTAAACAAAACGCTCAGATTGATGAACGTTTTAACAATCACACAGAAAACTGTTTGATACGTCACCGTAAACTGGTGCGATCGCAGGATAAAGAACGAAAAGAATTACTACAAACAATCACTAAACAGCGTCAGGACGACAAAAAGAAAGTGTTTGCCCAGGGCAAAACATATGTAGACAATCACATACAGTCGATCTCGGAAGAAATCGAAACGGTCAAAGAAACAAATAATCAAATACAAGACAGGCTTACAGAAATCCAAACACAGACAATCGATGTGAAAACTTCTACAGACACTGAAATCCAGAATGTTAAAGATAAATTAACAGAGGACGTTCAGACACTAACTGACAAAATAGAACACATAGAAATTAACCATGACACAGAAAATTTAAAGGCAGATTTTAAGAAAGTCACCAAAAGCAACCGTAAATTACGAAACGAACTGACAGAAAAGATCAATGAACTCACTACAAGAATAGATCTTTTAGATACTAACAATGACGAGAGATCAGACGACACTGCACCAGTCCCAGTGCAACAGAACTCTAATAGTAATAACACGCCATTGACAAATATACAACAAACTATCACAGATCTAAAATCGCGTAATGATTCATTGCATCAGCAAATAAATTCTCTACAGCAAGAGATAGCGGACGCACAAGAAACCGCCGCACATAATCATTTTCAACAGAACACACATCGTTACGAAATGCCTCAGATCCATAATACATATAATGTTGGTAGACTTCAGAGAGTAAGAGATTTTACCCAGGAAGAAAGACACCCGAATCCATATTCAAGACAATACGACAACACTTACACACACAGACAGGACAGTTTTGATCACAAACATTTTCTTTCAGTTAGAAAGTTTAAAACATTTAAAAACGACAGGGCGCAAATACATCCGTTGGATTTTATCCAACAGTTCAGGGGAGCACTTCCACCATCATGGCCAGTACAACATAAGTTAGAATTTATTGTCAGTTTTCTTGAAGGAGAACCAGCACGACGAATGCGACCAATTGCTAGACAATGTTTTTCCGTAGAAGCATTTGAGGAAGCATTTTTATCAGCATATTGGTCTGACACTACACAAAACAGCATCAAAGATCGGCTACTTAGTTTGCCAAACTTTGAAAATTCTACCTTTCCAACAATCACACAATTTTTCGAGTACATGGTGGAACAGAACCAGTACCTCAACGAGCCATACAGTCAATCGGCATTAATACAGCTTTGCATTTCAAAACTGCCCAGAGCTTTGAAAGTGTCATTACTGACAGGGCAACAAAAGGACAATGTACCCGCTTTTAGAGACATCTTACAACTATTAGAAGCACACCAGGCAGACTACGCATTTGTTAACAAAAATTTTTCACGACAGAACGGAAAACAAACAAACTCAGCTACTTTTGAACAAACACGATTTGGTAATAACAATCCGAGTAAACGCTTTCGCAGCGAAAATGACAACGAAAACAGGAGTAATGAAAAACATTATACTGACACGGTAAATTTATATTCAGGACAGCAACAGAATCCGAGACTTAACACGCAACCGAATAGGTCAAATTTCCATATGAATCATCGCTCAGATAATGCGACCGGGGAAGGCCATTACGCGGGTCGACCGCAAAATGAACAAAAACAAACGTTTCTACGGGGTGCAGGTGGGCTGCCGTACAGTCACAGTTATAACGACAGGAGAAAAGAAAACGAACACAGACCGCCGAGGACGTTCCACAATGACAATTTTAACGGAAACTACAACAGGGCCCAACAGCTGCGTTACCGTATGAATGTACCAGACACCAGATTTCATCCACCAGACACTGCTTATAATCAAAACGGCAGAACTGTACAGTTGATAGAACACATACCAAACTCCCAAGCTGAAAATCACATATCGGAAGAATTATGACTAGAGAAAACCTGCAAGGAATCTCTTAATGTCGATACTATGAAATCACACAGAGAAAACATAACGACCGAAAATGCCATTACATTTGACGACGTGAGAGACACATTGTTACAGGAAAAACCAATCCTACAGAAAACAATATATCACCCAATAATAGAGATAAATTTACAGTCGCACAATATTTTAGCGATAATTGATTCAGGTTCACCTATGTGCGTAATTAACGAAGACACATTTAACAGATGCAATAGCAATAATGATTACCCAGTATTTCCTTTAAACAGAACGAAGGTCAAGGGAGCTTTTGCAGGAAAAGGCATTGAAGTTAAAAGACAGACACAATTAACATTTGTTTTTGCAGGGGAAACGTTCCACAGTGATTGTTGGATAGTTCCGAATTTAACAACAGACATGATATTAGGAATAAATTTTCTTGTTCAGTACGATGCGAAGATTGACTTCAAATCGTCATACCTCACACTACAAAAGGAAAACAGGGAAGTGATCGTAAGATTTCAAAACACAGTATCCTCCGAAGAACAAAATATGCACAGGATCGAGATTATTACTGATTCTCAAGATAACGATTGTTATATCGCACTATACACGAACACACTTAATAATGACTTGGTAGAGGAACAGGAGTACAATATGTTCGAGACAATTACACGCAAGGTAGACAATAGTGTAGCAAAATGCGACGCAGAACGCACAGAACTTGAAAATATTCTGGTACAACACAAAGCAGTTTTTGCCAATGTTCCAGGAACAATGACAGGATTTATGTACGAATTTCAGGTGAAACCACACGAGACTTTCAAAGCAAAGCATTATCCAATCCCACACATACACACAGAAGCAGTTAAGAAAGAATTACGAGCAATGATCGATCAAGGAATAATAGAACCAGCAGCCAGCCAATATATAAATCCACTACACATTGTTGAAAAGAAGGATGGATCACTACGTTTAGTTTTAGATTCACGTCAAGTTAATAAAATAATCATTACAGAAACCGACCGACCACAGACGTTAGAAGAGTTACTGCAAAAATTTCATGGTACCTCCATTTATACTACACTCGACCTCAAATCAGGGTTTTGGCAAATCCAACTACACCCAAATTGCCGAAAATATACGGCATTCCTTTGCTTTGGGGAATGCTATCAATTTTGTAAACTTCCGTTTGGACTAACGATTTCGTCTGCCGCCTTTATACGAGGCATGAATACTATTCTACCACAAGATCTGAAAAACAAAATTACTACATATGTCGATGACATTTTAATTGCAGCAGAAAACTGGGAACAACACAATCATACTCTTCAACAATTACTGAATACAATCTAGCAGAATGGTATAACTATAAACTTGCGTAAATCTGAATTTGGTAAAGCGTCAATAAAATTTCTAGGGCACATTATCTCACAAACAGGTATCGCACCAGACCCTGACAAATTGCAAGCACTGAAAGACATCGACGTGCCAACAAACAAAAAGGAACTTCGGAGCTTTTTAGGTCTTATCAATTATTTTAGAAAATTTATCCACTACAAAGCATTAGACACGCCCTTGCTATACCAGCTTACAAGTAAAAACACACTTTGGTCATGGAATGAAGACGTTGAAGCTGAATTCGAGAACTTGAAAGAAGCATTATTAAAAGCACCTTTGTTATCACACCCTGACCCAACACAAAACTTTTCCGTTGCAACAGATAGTTCAACCACAGCACTAGGAGTACATATTTTCCAAGAAATAAAGGAAGAAGATAAGACAGTCGTGAAACACATTGCTTTTGCAAGCAGGATACTTTCTCCAGCAGAGCGCAATTATTCTGTAACAGAATTAGAGACACTATGTGTAATTTACGCTTTTAAGCGATTCCGTCATTTTCTATATGGCCGACATACAACAATATATACCGATCACCGAGCAATCCAGTTTTTATTGTCAGCAAAACTTACGCACGATAGATTAAGCCGCTGGAAATTATACTTACAAGAGTTTGATTTTACCATTATACACATTCCAGGCACGCAGAATACTGTTGCCGACGCATTGTCGAGGTCCATTCACAATAAACGCATGGAGAAAGAAAATACCTTTTGCTACAACAACCATAGTATTATGTATATTAAACAAGAAGCTTTCGAAAACTTTATATCAGCAGCATTACAGGATATAGAGAGAGAACAGCAGAAAGATGAAACACTGAAAGAGATTGTAACGCTTTGGAAAGACAGAAGTAACGCTAAAGTCAGACTTCATTACACTGTACATCAAAATATACTCTTTATTCGATCATACCGAGACGGTAATAATTGGCTTTTATGCATTCCGGAAGGGATCGTAAATAAACTGATATGGTATACACATCTAAGTTATGGACACTACGGAGCGAGGAAATGCTTTCTGATTCTGCGACAAAATTGCCACTTTAATAACATGGAAAAACGCATAAGAAAAGTAATAGCATCATGCAAGATATGTCAAAAAGCTAAATCATCAACAGTGTCACACATTCCACCATTGTATCCCATCATACCGGTTAAGTTAAGACACATGGCAGCAGTGGATCTTTTCGGTCCAATCCCCAGAACAAATAATGGTTATAGTTATATTTTTGTAGCTGTAGAACTAACATCCAAATTTGTAACATTTTCTCCACTAAGGAAAGCAACAGCAAGAACAGTATCAAGAGCGTTTGTAAGAGATTTTCTATCAGTAGTAGGACGTGTACAGAAGGTTATTTCGGATAACGGTCCGCAGTTTAGGTCAGACGTATGGAAGAAAATGTTAGAAAGTAAGAACATAACACCTATTTACATATCAAGATATCACAGTTCTTCCAACCCATCAGAAAGAATAATGAAAGAGATCGGGAAGTTATGCAGAATTTATTGTCATAAAAGACATACAACATGGGATAAATATATTTTACAGTTTCAAGAAGTGATAAATGCAATACCCAATGAATCTACGATGCTATCACCAACCGTAATACTGACAAATAAAGACCCACCGAACAAAATTACCGAACTAATTACTTTTCCTAAGACGCGTAGGCTTCGACATTGTGAAATAATAGACACAGCATTAGCAAACACTAAAAGAGCTGCAGATCGGCGGAAGAAACAACAGAAGCAGGTAAGTCGACTACAGAAGTACGAGATTGGCGACAAAGTACTGATTCGCACTCATTTTCTTTCCAACAAAGGTAAGCACAGATGCCGTAAATTCGAACTTCTGTATGCAGGCCCTTACAGAGTTCGTAATATTCCACACGCTAATGTAGTGCATGTGGAAACGCTACGTAAGAAGAAATCATTAGGGAATCATCATGTATCCAACGTGAAACATTTCTTGACTTAAATTTTTGCATTTCAGCTGACGAAAGGACAGCGTGACACGTAAGTATGCAACAATGGTAGTTTCAGCGCGCTTCAGTAACAAACAAAGCCGCGACACGCAGCGGGCCGCTAATATTTCACCGTACCTTAAAGAACACAGCAGTACTTAATGATGCTACGCCAGCCAAGACAAATAAAAACACGAGAAACATTTCCTAACTTAAAGAGAACATGCAGACAACGACACGACGTATGAATTTGTGCACTGAGAGCTCATAAATGAAAGAAATTTTTTTTATAACGTGACATAATTACTTAAGAAAATGTCGATTTTTGCAATAGCTAAACTGATAATATAGATCGTTCATTAATCAATTATTTTAGTGGTAACATTAACATGTACTCTTTATTCCAGAATGCAGCATTGTTGTCACACGTCATCAAAATGAAACGTAGTTTTAGTTAGAATAAGGATGTGAATCTTTAGGTCACGCAGATAGCTGACGCTAATTGTCATTACAGAAATTTTATAGGTCATGTCGGGAGCTGACGTGATTTTGCAGCAGTTAATATTATGATAAAGTGTTTTATAGGTCATGCCAGGAGCGGACGAGAAGTACCAGAAGATGTTTATTGAAGTCATGCCGTGCACTGACTATAATTAATACTGAATGTTTTATAATAAGTCATGCCGTGCGCTGACGTTAATTAATGCTGAATGTTTATAACAGGTTATGCAGAGAGTTGACACAGATGCAGAAGAAGAATGTGTATGTTATGTTAGTATATAAGAAATGTATAATGTTAAGAAATAATTTTGCTAGCATGTGACACATTGCAACACTATGGATGGGGACCACACATTACAATGTCTAACCAGAATAATGTTTACCTTAATTTTCAGCTGCAAAAGAATACTTTAAATAATTTTATGACAGTAATTTTATTGTATATTATGACCTGACATTTGACGACTCATAACTGACGACTACACCCCTGAATGGAAGATAAAATTTTAGGACAGTAAGTCAAGAAATGCATTGTCAACAAAATTTATAATTAATGATGTAAGAAACTAAGATATGTAAATACAGAATAAGTAATAATGTACTTGTCTATAACAAATCTGTATACTATCAAATACTGAATAAGTAGGAACTTTTATGTCTTTTATATATGGGAATAATTTTCTGGAAGAATTCTTAAATTAAAACTACATATTGTTACAAATTACGACACAACATATTTTGTCATAGGGAAAATTATTTGGTAGTCAAATTATGGTACCAACAATGTCCGTGAACCCATTGCCAAAACAATTTTACCCGTACCTTAATTCCTGTGCATCCCCATGGTTATTGAGCTCAGAATCAGTGAATTGTGAAACACGTGACTTCAACCAATGATGTTCTCAACGAGGTGTTTGCATACCTAGATGCACACCACAGCCCGATGTATGTCAATTGGTGCCTGCATACCTAGATACACACCACAGTATGATGTACGACAATAGGTGTTTGCATACCAAGATGCACACCACCAACCTTAATGGACCATTGGAGATGGAACTTAATCCTGATGTGGCTGTGGCAACTCAGGCTATTCGACGACGTACTTAGTGTTTGGGTACACTAAAACTATGGAGCAAGGCGATGATGGAACCACATGGCGAAACCTGGTGTTGTGCTATGTGAGGGAAAGGAACAGACTTTTGAGTGCATTCACAGACAGTTGCCAGTGCTTTGACCATGCTATCCAATTCCTTTTGTACCTTCCTTAATTGTGGTACTAAGAGATGCCAATTTGAATTAAATGTTTCATAATGTAAACTTTCAATTGCTTCATATGATCTGTATATTGATTTTCACATTTACTCTTATTCTTGTTGTTAAATTTAAGGGAACCAAATTTTACTTGATGTACAATTCCTACTAAAACCCTTTCTATTTACATATTCTCTTTATTAGAGATAGACAAATCATTTCGTATGACAGCATTTGTGTATACACTTTGTTCAAACTATTTTCTAAAATCAAATTTTATACTTATGTTGAGTCCATATGACTCAACAACGTAGTAAAATTTTAAGAAAGCCGAGTAGCGGCATATGTAATTATGTAATAGGCGTATTTAAACTGTTTTAGCATGTAATTATCTGAACTGTTTCTTATTTAAATTGTTTTGTTAATTAAATTGCATTGTGTATTATTGAGAAAGAGCGGGAAACCGCGCATAGATACATTTTGAGAAAGAGCGGGAAACAGCGCGCAGTAATACATCTGTAATGGTAGCAGGGATTGTCTGCACCAAAAACCATTGTTGGCGGCGAGACCGCACTTTTGTAGCATTGAGCGTTGGAAGCGAGCAGTTGCGAGTAAGATGTGAGATGAGGCAGTCGTAGCTAGCGAGACATGAGAGGAGGTCGCTGTAAGCGAGGTATGAATTAACACTTTGAAAGAAGCGGTGTGCTCGCCAGCCACTCGCTATATGTAGCGCAATGCTAGTTTTTAAGAATTTTTGTAAAGAACTATACCCCTTGTAATTGTTTGTCAAGATCGTTCTCAGAATATAGTTATGTAATTTTGATGGAAAATTAGGTATGTAGCGCAACGCTACTTTTTAAGAATTTTTGTAAAGAACTATACCCCTTGTAATTGTTTGTCAAGATCGTTCTCAGAATATAGTTAACTTCTACCAGATTAAATGCATTAAGAATTTTCTATCCCAAAATCATTCACGTAAATGCTTTACGGAATTTATTGTTATCTTAAAAGAAAGGTCTAAACTGAGCTTCAGCTTTTATCAAATCTAAATTAACTTCAACTTAAAGAATTCCAGTCACAAAGTATTATGAAACTCCACCAGCAGCTTATAATTATGTTAAAGAGAAGTAAGTATATTCATTCCACAGTTTGCTGTAGCAGTCAGATGGCGATCCAGTATAAATAATTAAAGGTAAGAATCAGTCTTAATAATTTCAGGTAACGACTGAGGGCCACGGCGACAACACATTTTATGTTTCGTCGTAATAATCAGCAGGTAATCTTGACAGAGCAGCAGTTAAAAGATTTTAAGAGACGCAGCGTTCAGTCAGCAAGCAAACGTTCATCCAATATTAGACGGGAAGGTTTCAGCAGCATGAACATCTCGTTTTTCCACAAGATTTCTAAATAATTTTTGATGAATGCATGCAATTCTATAGGCTCTTACGTGGGATATCTTTTGTTGGCTATGGTTATTATAGTGAGGTCTACATGAAATGTATTTGCAGTTAAAAGTATGAAACAAGCGAGGTGGCAAAGGGATATTGGACTCACATTCTGCAGGACAACAGTTGAAACCTGTGTCCGGCCATACTGATTCAGGTATTCGTGATTTCCCTAACTCGCTTCAGGCAAACGCTGGGATGGTTCCTTTGAAAGGGCATAGCAGACTTCCTTTCCCATCCTTTCCTAGTCTTATGGGTCTAATGATCTTATTGTTTGGTCCCCTCCCCCAAATCAACCAATCAACCATGTTACAATCTGAACCATCATCAGTTATGTAAGGGAATGACGTCAGTGAAAATTTGTGCCACACCAGGACTCTAACCAGAATTTCCCACTTTACGCAAGTGGTCGCCTTAATTGCATTTGCTATTTTTGCATGACTGAAAGTTTGTTGTTATGACTTTCGTTGAACTCACCATGAAGGCTTAGAACTGACAGCATATAACACGCTAAAACACATTCTGCTACGATTTTGGAGGTATCTGCAATAGCTACCATAGCTACCATAAACTGGAGTTGTAAAGCTTACATCCAATAGCCTTCCAGATGCATTCACATCAGACGACTTTGATGGTTAAGACATCATCATGAGTACTCCTCATGAGTGATATCATGTTCGACACAGTTCTGTGCTGTCGATATGTGAATAAAATATAGAATATTAAACAAGATTTGTGATTGGCTTGGTGAGTTCTTAAAGAACGTAGAGGTAAGTCGGGTTTAAAATTAGTTTCATGCTTCCATCAGGGACTATTATTGCACCTTCTGACAGTAATGCTGTCTTGCACAGTGAGTGTGATGGTGTCGGATTATGTCATAGTGCTCGACCCTGGACGCTCATCAACATAGACAAACATAGAAAGACACTATGAACATGGGCAGCAAGAGGATCACAGAGATGCAGCAGAAAAGGCGAATGGTTTGTAATGCTCGCAGAGCACAATAGGACTTCACAGAATTCTAAAATTAGAGCAGAGCTGAGTAGGGAATAATATCGCCAGCTGCAGTGTTGTCGCATTGTGTACATTGTTAACAGATGACAAACAACTGTCCATAATCCTAACTAATGACATGATATAGCGACACCATTTTGGAGGCTCCGACATGGAGATGAACGTAGTGTGAAGGTCTACTAACGCAGCGCGGATGCCTGTTGTGGGGTAATCAGCCAGACCACAGTCCACTGAGTATGCTGCTAGTGTGGTAGAATGACGGGCACTCACTGAAATATTCCTGAGAAAGCTGCCAGTTGTGCCACACTGCCAGCAGCTGGCAGCAAGGGCTGTCAGTGTCCAGGTGGACTCCTGGATACCAGTGATCAGTTCCTGTCAGCCTGTTCCAGCCCAAAACATCACAGCTGTGGTGGGAACTACAACGTCAGCTGCCGCCGCTTCTTGCACATATGGTGTAGCGCATTCTACGACCATGGATAGAGGGTTCTCTCAGATGTGGTATTAGCTTAAATAAAGACGCTAGTGCATACCTCTCGCAGTCCTACCCTACTACACGCGATAGGATTAGTGTTTGGAAATTTTTGTAAATTTGTGGTTAGGTCTTATGGGACCAAACTGCTGAAGTCATCGGCCCCTAAGATTACACACTACTTAACCTAACTTACGCTAAGGACGACACACACACACACACACACACACACACACACACACACATGCCCGAGGGAGGACTCGAACCTCCGACGGGGGGAGCCGCGCGAACCGTGGCAAGACGCCCGAGGCCGCGCGGGTACCCCGAGCGGCACTAGTGTTTGATAACTATATGTGTTGCACCAATGAGCCATACCATTTCGCTGGCCGTTTAGTTACGTTTAAGTAGTTCTAACTTCTAGGGGACTGATGATCCCAGTAGTTGAGTCCCATAGTGCTCAGAGCCATTTGAACCATACCATTTCGAAGTTAGAACAAGGCAGCTCTTGGGTTTCAAACTTGGGTGACAATTTACTTAAAACTTCCAGGCTGACAGGCCATGGTCGATATATAAAACTCTCCCCTGACGTTTGGTCTCCGACTGCGGGAGACATTCTCCAAGGTAAAGCGGCGAACTGCCGCTTTACCTCGGAGAAAGTCTCCCGCAATCGGAGACCAAATGTCAGGGGAGGGTTTTATACATCGATCACTGCATACAAGCCCGGAAGTTTTCAGTGAAGACAATACCGGCCTTAAAAGCCTACATTGTTTGATCAAACACCTGTACGGGGAGGATATGTCAGCATCGGTTCGACGATTCGAAGGAATGCGCAAGAAGAAAGTACAACAACTGTGCACCCTCATCTTCCTGTTACGCTGCAGGGATACTTCTACGGTTCCGAAATTTCCGAAGATGAAGAGGGTGTTTTGCTCAGATCAGGCTCATCGTGTTTACAACCGTATTGAATGTGCAATGTTACGGGAGAGGATTCATTAGACGCGGCGATCACTGGCGGAAACCAGCAGTAAGGCTTTCATCTCCACTTTGTTATTAGTAATGCAATGCAGTATAGTGATTAGAATAAGATTGACGGTCTAACATTGAATATGGAAGTTAGCGCAGAAATATCAGTAGGCAGAATAAGAAGTTCGCTAACTTACAGAAGAACATTTCGGAAGGTACAGTAGAAGATAATTCGCGAACATTCATTAACCTGTGCTATAAAAATTCGTCAGCTATACTAGCTAAAAGAGGCAGTTTTCCTGTGACGCCCCAAAACGTACCCACGGAGGATATTGTAGCAAACACTGAGGCAGGTATCCGTCAGCTTTCACAGCAGTCCGCTGATGTAATTAGGATGGAAACACCTAGGAGTTTAGGTACATGTAAGCCACCTAACAGTAATTTGCCACAGGCACAAAGGTAGGCACTGAGGGATATAAACGTAGATAAAAACATTATTGTTCTTACTGCTGATAAGGGTAATGCCACCACAATACTGAAGAATGAGGACTATCATGGAATGATCAATGATATTTTGGTTCCCTCCAATTACAAAAAAACTTCAGAAGGATCTGATTATGAATATTTAAAAAAAAAATGACCAGTCGACTGGTGAAAGCATCTTCACTCTCCTCCGAGGATAGAAAGCTGCTTTGTAAAACAGAAGCGTACGCACCTAGACTTTATGGACTGGCCAAAGTGCATAAACCTGAGGTGCCGTTGAGGCCAATTGTCAGCGCTATAGGCAGGCCCCACCCACGAGTTGGCTAGACACCTTACCTCATTGTTGCAACCCTATGTCGGTAGGAGTGACAGTCCTATTAAAAATTCAGCTCATTCCATTGACAAGTTAAGGGAAATGAGCGTGGGCCAGGATGATATCCTCATAAGTTTTGATACTGTGTCGTTATTTATCATGATTCCAGTAAACGAAGCTATCTCATGCATAGCGGATATTTTTCCCACCGATATTTTGACGTTATTCCGACACTGCCTCACCACAACCTACTTTCAGTACAATAGTGACTTTTATGAACAGATTAACGGGGTGGTTATGGGCTAACTTGTTTATGGAGACGTTTGAACAACGGGCGTTGCAGACCGCCAATAATAAGCCAGCCAGATGGTATCGCTATGTTGATGACACTTTCGTAGTGTGGACACACGGAGCAGAGGAGTTGGGTGCCATCCTGATACATCTAAACAGCATTAACCCGAATTCCAATTTACTATGAAGACGGAGAGTAACAGATAATTGAATTTTCTGGATGTGTGTGTGATTAAACGACAGGACGGAACGTTGAGGAATAAGGTGTGTAGAAAGGCGACATATATTGATCGTTATTTGCATAAAGATTCAAGCCGCCATCCTAGACAAAAAAGATGTGTAATAATAACCTTGGTAGACAGAGTGTACAAAATTTGTGAACCTGTTTATTTAAAAGATGAGATTGAACATCTACGGTCGACTTTTGTGAGGAATGGCTTTTCTAGTAAGGAGATAGATGGAGCACTTTTCTCTAGGCACAGAATCAGGAGCAACGACGAACAACAACCGCCCAACGGCAAGGTTTTTCTTCTGTTCATTAATAAGGTCACAGATTGTATTGGGGAAGTGTTAAGCAAGTATGGGGTGGAAACTATTTTCAGACCCACCAGGAAAATAAAAGAATATTTAAGACCGGCAAAAGATGCACGACGTCCTTTGGCTACACCAGGGGTCTATAAAATTCCTTGTTGTTGTGGACAGGTTTATACCGGTACCGCAAAGAGATGTGTGAACACCCGTCTGGTTGAACGTAAGAGGAATTGCCGCCTGGGTCACAGGGATAAATTGGCCGTAGTAGAACATGTTTACCAGGGAGGTGATCATGAAATAAAATTCAGCGAGACGAGCGTCATATCAAAAACCTCGCATTATTATGCGCACATGGGCGCATGTATAGAGAGGCTATCGAGGTTGATAAACACCGTAATAATTTTAACAGGAAAGAGGAAGGTGTTAAATTGGATAAAATTTGGATGTCAGCGTTGCACCGGAAACGTGACGGTTGATTACTTTCAAACGAGAATGTTGGCATTACCAGAAACATATTCATAGCCGACGCCGTGTGATGGACAGTGGCACCCTCTGAACTACCTATATACTTAGCGCTTCCTCGAGTTCTCTTTGCAGTTCGACGCTTTACCTCGGAGGACGTCTCCCGCAGTCGGAGACGAAACGTCAGGGGAAAGTTTTATACATCGGCCACGGCCTATCAGGCCGGAAGATGTTGGAGGGGTGGGGGAATTGTTTGAACTTAAGGTTACCTCCATTTTCAATATGGTACAAGTGGCCTGGCAACCATGCAGTCTGTGCTCACGTTGCACTCTCTGAGACATCATGAGACTGTGCTCATATTCCCAGGTTCGCCATCATGAATTGTGACACCACTGTGCTGTGTTCACATTTCCAGTTCAGCCATCTTAGAGTGCGATGTCGTACAGCTGTGCTTATATTCCCAAGCCCACCGTCAGACAATTTTGCAGTCTGTACCTGTATTTCGAAGTCCGCCATTTTGGCTTTGGACATTATAGAGCAGTGCTTCTTTTCCCAGGCCAGCCATTTGAATTGTGACTTTACAGGGTTTTGATCATATATCCAGGTCAGATATCTCGAATTTTCAACTGTCAGGACATTACATTATCTTGGATATTCTGCCATTTAACACATATCACAACTGCCCTACTTCCGTAGTGAGGACGTAGGAACGGACGGAAAATGTTTTGAATTTATCCCTATTTACTGAATTTTATACGTAGGGCAACTGGCCTGTGTCTTTGAGGGGTGGGCAGATGAGGGAGGTGAAATTTGGAGACAGCAGGTGGTGCCATAGAGCAGGGGGAAAGGAAACCGCTCGTTCTCTCTTAGCCCCACTACATGCGTTTTTTTTTCCATGAATGCATAGTAAGTACCACTTACAGTCTATGTAGAATAAGCAGCTGAAGCACAGCATTGCGATATGAAACGTTCAGTGGTGGCTGCTACATTGCTACTGCTCACAGCATGTTAAATTCAAATCCTTTCAAAGTGAGGACACAGACATTAGCAGCTCAAAGCGTAAGCAACACAGTGCTCAAGAAAACACTCAGGACTTCCTAGCGTCACTTTCCATATTTTTAGGATCGTCTGATCCTAGCATGGATGAATTTATATTATAGGTCGAGCAGTACAGAAAAAGCGGAAATGAAAAGAGAGAAGTTCTGTGAAGGAATTATCTGAATGGCATGGAAATATATAGATGATATGCACAGGTACAACCAATCAAAGGATTATAATTTTAGAAAAACTGGATGATTTGTTTGAGAGAAAGAGTGCCACAAATCAATAATGTCTTGGTAGTCTCTGGCCCTTATGCAAGCAGATATTCAGCTTGACATTGGTTGACAGGGTTGTTGGATGCCCTCCTGAGGAATATCGTGCGAAATTTCGTCCAGTTTTTGCGTTAGATCGTCAAAATCCCTAGCTGGTTGGAGGGCCCTTCTCATAATATCCCAAACGTTCTCAATCTAGCGACCTTGCTTGCTAAAGTAGGGTTTTGCAAGCACTAAGAGAAACAGTAGAATCTCTCGCTGTGTGTGGGCAGGTATTATCTTGCTGAAATGTAAGCCAAGGGTGGCTTTCTATGAAGGGCAACAAAACGCGGCGTCGAATATCATCGACGTAACGCTGTGCCGTAAGGGTGCTATGGATGATAACCAAACGGGGCTTACTATGAAAAGAAATGGCGCCCCCGTACGTCCCCAATTGTTGTTGGGCCGTATGGCTTGTGACAGTCAACTTGGTATCCCAACGCTGTCCAAGGTGTGTCCAGACACATCTTCGGTCTGGAACCTCATTGACTAGAGTAGAATTGGCTCCAGTAATGAGACCATTGTCGAAGTGAGCCACAGTGATCAAAGAAGACTTGTCACAGCGGTACGTCGAAGATATTCTACACCCTGGTTTGTTGTCCTTCGTGGCAAGCCATCCTGGCCTTACATTTCTGCAAGATGATGCCCGCCCACACACAGTGAGAGTTTCTATTGACTCTCTTAGTGCTTGTCAAACCCTGTCTTGGTCAGCAAGGTTGCCGGATTTCTCCCAAACTGAGAACATTTGGGGCATTATGGGCAGTGCCCTCCAACCACCTAGGGATTTTTGACCATCTAACGCGCTCACCGGACGGAATTTCGCACGATATCTCTCGGAAGGACATCCAAAAACTCTTACAATTAATGCTAAGCAGAATAACTGCTTTGCATTATGGCCAGAAATTGTCCAACACGTTACTGACTTGCTCAAATTGTGGGGCTCTTTCTCTTGAATAAACGATCAAATTTTTATCAAACTGTAGCCATTTTTTGTCTGCACATTTACATCACATCTACCGATATGTGTCCTATTCGGACAATTCCTTCGAAGTGCGTCCTTTTATTTTTTAAAGTGTATTATCACCGCCATATTTAGAGGAGAGTGTTGTACTTTGGTACCTTCCTCAAACTTTCGCCTCTAGCCGGAACTGTCATAGAAGTTCAATATATTTTCATATTCCATTCTCAAAATATGGCAGTGATTTATGATGTGGTGCGGAATTTTTCTGCATGTAGAGAAACTGCTTTGGAAAACGAAGGATTTTTCCAAATGTGAAAACATGTTCCAAGGTACAACATAGTCATGTACCTAGGAAGAAATATTTCGATTGGAATTTAAAAGCGTTGCGATCGAGAAAATATTATCAATTCTGTATTTAATAGTTTTTAATAGTTTATCTATTACGTAAGTGTAATCAAATTAAGCAGAAGAATTATCAGATACTAGTTACAAGTTAAATACATTTTGAAATGGAATCTACAGGGAACGAAAATAAATTTCCATTTTTAAGTCAGGAAAAATTGTTGTGATATTAAAGAAACTCTGTTCACTTGCAAATATCACATGTTTTACTGTAAAAGACCTTCCGTTTCAGGGTACAATTTGGTACACAACTGACTAAGTATGACTTAACTATCCACATGTTATACAAATAGATCTAAGAATACATAGCATTTTACTGACCACAAATGTCTGAACCTAAAGAATTAATAATATATTACAGAATATTACAGATCGCTTTAATATTTTATACAGCACTTAAATATGCAAAACACAATATTTACAAATGCTGGGCAAGACAACTTCATTTCTAACAATAAGAAGAAGAAGAAGAAGAAGAAGAAGAAGAAGAAGAAGAACAACAACAACAACAGGACCTGTAGAATATGGCGGGAACTGATTATGGCAGTCTCTAATGCACATTCCTCCATTTCATTTTAAAATCAGTGACTAAAGTAAACGACCAACCGAAAAACATCGTGTATTCCTTGGTACACAATCCTCTAGGTACAAAACTCTCGCCTACAGTAAGGTGAGGGTACTACACTCCTGGAAATGGAAAAAAGAACACATTGACACCGGTGTGTCAGACCCACCATACTTGCTCCGGACACTGCGAGAGGGCTGTACAAGCAATTATCACACGCACGGCACAGCGGACACACCAGGAACCGCGGTGTCGGCCGTCGAATGGCGCTAGCTGCGCAGCATTTGTGCACCGCCGCCGTCAGTGTCAGCCAGTTTGCCGTGGCATACGGAGCTCCATCGCAGTCTTTAACACTGGTAGCATGCCGCGACAGCGTGGACGTGAACCGTATGTGCAGTTGACGGACTTTGAGCGAGGGCATATAGTGGGCATGCGGGAGGCCGGGTGGACGTACCGCCGAATTGCTCAACACGTGGGGCGTGAGGTCTCCACAGTACATCGATGTTGTCGCCAGTGGTCGGCGGAAGGTGCACGTGCCCGTCGACCTGGGACCGGACCGCAGCGACGCACGGATGCACGCCAAGACCGTAGGATCCTACGCAGTGCCGTAGGGGACCGCACCGCCACTTCCCAGCAAATTAGGGACACTGTTGCTCCTGGGGTATCGGCGAGGACCATTCGCAACCGTCTCCATTATGCTGGGCTACGGTCCCGCACACCGTTAGGCCGTCTTCCGCTCACGCCCCAACATCGTGCAGCCCGCCTCCAGTGGTGTCGCGACAGGCGTGAATGGAGGGACGAATGGAGACGTGTCGTCTTCAGCGATGAGAGTCGCTTCTGCCTTGGTGCCAATGATGGTCGTATGCGTGTTTGGCGCTGTGCAGGTGAGCGCCACAATCAGGACTGCATGCGACCGAGGCACACACGGCCAACACCTGGCATCATGGTGTGGGGAGCGATCTCCTCCACTGGCCGTACACCTCTGGTGATCGTCGAGGGGACACTGAATAGTGCACGGTACATCCAAACCGTCATCGAACCCATCGTTCTACCATTCCTAGACCGGCAAGGGAACTTGCTGTTCCAACAGGACAATGCACGTCCGCATGTATCCCGTGCCACCCAATGTGCTCTAGAAGGTGTAAGTCAACTACCCTGGCCAGCAAGATCTCCGGATCTGTCCCCCATTGAGGATGTTTGGGACTGGATGAAGCGTCGTCTCACGCGGTCTGCACGTGCAGCACGAACTCTGGTCCAACTGAGGCGCCAGGTGGAAATGGCATGGCAAGCCGTTCCACAGGACTACATCCAGCATCTCTACGATCGTCTCCATGCTTTTGCTACGCATTATTTAATGAGATTTTCTCTGTATAGGGTTGCCATACGCCACGGATTTCACGGACAGTCCGCGATTTTAGGGTAAATGAAAATGTCCGGGCAAAAAAGGCAAATGTCCGCAATATTTCCTGGATTTGAAGTCAACTTCCGGTAATTTCAAAAATTGCTGTCAAAGAAGCATCAATATGTTATCTCTATGCTTTCACATTATATAAAATCCAAACAGAACAGAACAGCTTTCGAGTTCTGGAAACAATGGGCAGTCAGGCTCAGGCGTACGGTACATCCTCTTCGATTTGCGAGATTGCGAGTTGTCGATACAGTGGGCGGTCAGTCATCTTTGGCAATGAAGAGTATTATCCTCTTTGATTGGCTTGCTGAATGTTCGCATGGTTTGTTGTGCTTGCGATTTAGTTGTGTTATATTGTATTAAATAGTTGTTATTTGCCTGGTGGTTTAATAATGTTGGCTAGACGGAAGGTTAAGTACAGGGAGGAACATACTGAACAGTTTCCAAGTATAAAGCGAAGAAGAGCTGAATACGAAGCTAAAGAATTAATGTCTGACCTCACTCAATATCAGCAGTCTACATTTCTAGGGGAAGTCTCTCTTTTCTATCAAACTGTTATTGATTACTAGATAAAATGGAGTAAGCCCTTGTCTAATATTAAACATTTTGACTGGATTTTGCTAAAGACTGTACCTTCATGGGAAAATGTTGAAAAGACATTCAAGTGGATGCATGAAAACACAAGCTGTAAATTGAATGAGTCCATTCTCTTTGATCAAATACTGAAATTAAAATGTGTTTTGGGGGAGGTCAAAGATGAAAGTTTTGAGAATACGATGTTACATAAGAAATGGATGTTCTTCATTCATAATTGTATTTCTAGCGAGCAGTATTCAGAGTTGCTGAAAATTGTGGAATTTTGTTTCTCCATTCCCAGTCATAACGCCAATGTAGAGAGAGTCGTTTCCCTCATGAATTCTCAGTGGACAGAAGAAATGAATAGGTTAACAGTAAAACTAGTTAATGCAATGATGCAAATACAGTACAATATGAAAAATGTAAGTTGCAGTGAATTTCATAAACTCATTGAGAACCAGATTAAGTTCCTTTCATCTATTCAAGGTTCTGAGAAATACGATTGGTATAAGAAAAGGTCAAATGATGACAATAGAACTTCGTGTACTGAATAATGTAATGCATATTCTTATTTTTTGTAATAAATGCTTTCTTAATGAAGCAGTCTTTCCTAAACTCTGGATCATTAATTAAATGCACTTTTCCCTTAGCTCATGGGCATGAGGACTCGTTATTCCTTTTATTCCTTCGATCGGCTACGGTGACTGTAAGTTTTGTCCTGGTTTTTGATTCCGAGATTATGGCAACCCTATCTCTGTAGGCACTAACGTGATACATTGGTAAATGAGTCATCTGGTCGTTTCGTATGTGCTGCCACGAGCTGGAATGGATATCTGCCGTGTGCAGTATCTTTTATTGATTGTATGTTATAGTTTCACTGAAAGAATTGGATGATCCAATCCTTCACATAAATCCGATCTTCCCAGATTTTACTGTGTCCTGAAATACATGTGGGAGGCCGGCCGAGGTGGCCGAGCGGTTCTAGGCGCTACAGTCTGGAACCGCGCAACCGCTACGGTCGCTGGTTCGAATCTTGCCTCGGGCATGGATGTGCGTGATGTAATTATGTTAGTTAGGTTTAAGTAGTTCTAAGTTCTAGGGGACTGATGACCTTAGAAGTTAAGTTCCATAGTGCTCAGAACCATTTGAACATGTGGGAGAGGGGAGCCGCGCGGGATTAGCCGAGCAGTCTTAGGTTCTGCAGTCATGGACTGTGCGGCTGGTCCCGGCGGAGGTTCGAGTCCTCACTCGGGTGTGTGTGTGTGTGTGTGTGTG
The DNA here is from genome assembly GCF_023897955.1 of Schistocerca gregaria. Classification (NCBI taxonomy): domain Eukaryota; kingdom Metazoa; phylum Arthropoda; class Insecta; order Orthoptera; family Acrididae; genus Schistocerca; species Schistocerca gregaria. The sequence continues at coordinate 208,024,122 of NC_064921.1, forward strand.
TGTGTGTGTGTGTGTGTGTGTGTGTGTGTGTGTGTGTGTGTGTTTGTCCTTGGGATAATTTAGGTTAAGTAGTGAGTAAGCTTAGGGACTGATGACCTTAGCAGTTAAGTCCCATAAGATTTCACACACATTCGAACATTCGGAGAGGGGAGGTGGTAGGTAAATTTACATACTGTAGTAGTCGATAACAGAGTTAATAAAAGCTCTAAATACTAACTTTTATGTGAATTATGTGATCCCTTGTAAAGTTGTTACTCTGCCTGAGGAAAGAAAGTGAAACACGCAAAAGAGGAAGAGGAAACGACATGAAACTTCACGGATTGAAAGAGTATGTGATGTTATTTAGATGATTACAAAAGCGAGTCAAATTTACAGAAAAGTCATCATATGGAGTTGATGTCCGAGCTGGTCCACACATGTCCTATAGGAGACAGATCTGGTATCTTGCTGACAACGGAAGTACCTCAGCATCACGCAGACCGTTCATACAGACGCTTACTATCTACAGACGAGCACTGTCCTGTTGAAAAAAAAAAAGTACCACGATGCTGTTGCATGAGAAACAACACGTCAGAACGTAGTGTGTCCATGGCATATCGTTGTGTCTCCATATTTCTCTCAGTCACTAGCAGCCGTTGGCTGAAGCCATACCTGATGGGTCTCCGCACTATGACGCCAAGAGTAACACTGCTGTGCTTCTCCAAAACATGGGAGGATTGGGACCTCCCAATATGGCCGCCATACTCGCTGATGATGGTCGTCCAGGGTAGTGCAGAAACCCAATTCATCACAATGCGACGCCATTGTTCAGCAGTCGAAGCTCATAGCACTACGCAGTCGTTCGTGTTGCGATGTTGACAGTAGCTTACAAATGGGACGGTAACTCCCTCTTCAGCATCCCAGTCGCAGATGAGACGGTATTTCGATGTGCTATGTGCACAATACAGCGGTTTTTCCTTGTGGTGGTCAGATGTGATCGATCAGAACCTTGACGACAAGTATCCCTGCCCTCATGTTCCCATGTAGTCCAATATCGGGCCACTGTCACATTGGAATGCTCCACAAATTATCGAAATGCCCCACAAATCTGGTTACAGTATAATTTGACCACCTGGTCAAATAGAGAAAAGCTTAAGTCCATTTCAAACTCTTTCAAGCGCTGATAAAGCTGTCTCAACGAGTAGGCCCCATCTCTCTGCCCTCCACAGGAATCAGTCAACATTTGCTGTTGTTCACGCCCCTTATAAACAGTGTCAGGCCTTGTAACAGCACTAACAACGAAGGACACTAACGCACTCTACCGTTCTACCTGTCACAGAGGATTGCAGCTCTAATCATTTACATACCTGCTGATGGTAGGTATGTGTACGAAGTTATATTGACTTATATTAACATCTGACCATGCTGTCTGTGTGCTTCACTTTTTTTTGTCAAGTATTGTAGTATGAATGAATGATATTTACAGTTAAGGTGGATGTACTAAAAAAATACAGTTACGTGGCTAGTATTTCCTGCTGCGGCAGCCACTTGCTGACCATAACGTTTTCTGGCTGACCAGGCAGCGTGTCTTTCTCCCAGTTTCAGATGACCCACTGGGGCAGCTCCTCAATGAAAGCTTGTCGCTTCCAGTCCGATAGCGAGGTGCTGTAGACGCTACAGCCCAGACTAAAGTAGATGATACCGTTTCCTGAATCATCCAAGAGCTTCTTGATATCCTGAGGATAAAGAAAGGACGTTAGTTCGTATGCACAGATTCTAGTATGTTCAAATTAACTGGCATAAAACAGGCGTTCAGCAAGTAATGCAATAGCTATTTTTCTCAGCCAGTTTAGGTTGGGAAAATGTGGAATTTGTTGCGGTATATCGTGGAATACTTCGCTTCAGCCCCTATAGTTTCATGAAACGGCGCTATACATCGCCTTTAAAATGGCGTCTGTAACAGTGGAGCGTTCCAAGCAGAGAGCTGCCATTGAGTTTATATTGGTGGATAACCAGAGCATCGCATTTATACACGACACTTGCAGAATGACTTCGGAGACCTGGCAGTGAATAAAAGCACGGTGAGTCGTTGGGAGAGGCGTCCTTAATCTTCGCAACAAGATCGCACAAATCTGTCTGAAATCCCACATGCCGGCCAGCCGCACACAACTGTGATTCCTGCAATGTTGGAACCTGCAGACACTCTCATTCACGGTAATCGACGGATGCAAACAAACTTCTCCTTCTCCATGAGAACACAAGGCCACAAACAGGAACGTGCACTCGAGAGGAGTTCACAAAATTTCATTGGACTCTCCTTCCTCACCCACAATACAGCCACAATCTCAAAAATTCCAATTACCGTCTGTTTTGCCCAACGAATGATGCACTCCACGGGAAGGAATAGGTGGATGATGGGGATGTTATTGAAGCAGTAAGACGTTGATTCTGATGTCGCCCAGTAGAACAGTATCATGCGTTCATACAGGCCCTACCAGTAAAATGGCGTACGGCCGTCGCATGGAACAGAGATGTTGAAAAATAGGGTTTCGTAGCCAAATTAGTGGGGAATAATATGATGAACAGGAATCCTGAATAAAACCAACTTGATTTCAGTAGAAAGTGTGTTCCATTAGTTATTGAATGCCCCTTTCCCCTCCCCTTCTCCCCCCTCAATTTACTCTTTTATTGCTCGTCAGTTAGAGTCCCTTACAGCTGTGGTTATCAGAGGAGACAGAAAAGCTCCAAACAAGGGCGATGCGTTTCGTCACAGATGCGTTTAGTGAATGTGTGAACGTTACAGAGATGCTGCTCAAACTCCAGTGGCAGACGCTACAATAGAAGCCTTGTACATCACAGAGAAGTTCACTGTTAACATTCCGATAGCATATGTACTAAGGAGAGCTGCCCAGCATTGTACCTCCTCCCACACACTTTTCACGGAATGTTGGTGAGTAGAAACTCATATGGATTTTTACGGATAGATGTTCTCCACCCATACTATTCGCTAACGGAGCACGAAAAAGAGTGGCTATGGTAATGGCACTAGAAGTATGCTCCAATACACACCGTACCGGATCTTGCGAAGTGTGAAACTGCTAGTTATTCCATAGCTAACTTAATCTACATGGTACATTCTCTCTCCATACTAGGAGACTTTGCATTTTAACTCCTTAAGAGTTAAAACGAGCCTGTGGGCAAGTGTTTACATTATTACTCACACAATCGTCTCAGCGCGATGCGCGTCACCTTGCTCAAACACTCAACGATTTGCTGCAAGAGAAAGAGCGAATTTCTCTGTCTACATTTGCTCATATCAAAGCTGGTGGCCACGCTTTTTCTTTTCTGGCCAATCAGAGCGTTTGTACTTGTTATAAGTCCACCTACTACAATTTTTGTAGACCATCACAGACGATGTTTCTTTCGTAGGGCAGAGTTAAACTTCTGCTACGTAATACTGAGGCAAACAGCTTTTTACCACGTGGGTATTTACGCAGGTGGCAACAGTCAGTCACCAATGTTGACAGTGGAATTTCTACGGATTTTTATCTGCCATCTGCAGCCGTGAACCTGTAGAAAGGCTTTCTGAAGGGTCGTCGGTAAAAGCAGGGACAAGGGTGGCTTTTTGCTGGCGAGCTACACAGTGGTTCCGACATCTCATAGTGTCCGCTATACTCCGTACGTCGAGAGAAGAGCTCTGACAGCTGACAGCACAGTTGCCAGTACTCGACACGGACGGGTAGCGATCCAGTGGCGGCGGGAGCGGGGTGACGGACCTTTCTGTCCCACACTTCGGCACGCGGCAACACTCGGCTTCTTCAGAATCTAGCAATGCTGTGTCATTCATTGCAGAAATTCCTGTAGAGGCAGCATTCTGTTCACCGATGTGTTCCTTGGTGGGATATTTTTTCACATTCTAACAGTGTTTGTCGTCTTACACAGACACACACATAAATACTTTGCCATTTGACTGCAACAATTTTTATTTTATTTTTATACAAGTCAGATTTCGCCGTTTTCAACACCAGTCTGATATCTTTTGACACTGAAATAAGTTACTGTACTTGAAAATGGCCTATGGCCAAACTCTGAATCGTATAAAAATAAAATAAAAAATATTACCGTCAAACGGCGGTAACATCATTGAAAAAATTACCATGACTATGGTTCCAGCCAAAATAAAATTTACAATCAGATATTCAATATTAACAAGGTAAAGCAAATTGCAAAAATGTTACATGTAAAATACCGAATAAGGACATTACCTCTATTTTTCGTGCGGGAGAATGGAAACCACAAGATCATCGTCATTTGATTGGTCATCTCTCGTGACGACCACATAGTCTTCGGTTTCTTTGCTGTTGCTGTCCTCATCGTATGATAAAGAAATTACAATATTCTATGTTTGACCTTGTAATCTCTTTCCAAAAGTGATTCACGACGTTCTTCCAATTTTCTGGCGTTATTTGTGTGACAGCATCATTTACCAGCCTCTCTGTGTCTCGCAACGTAGTTTTCTTTCGCTCCACAACATCTGCTTTTATTTGAGCCCAGAGGAGTCCAATTGCGTTGTAATGACAGCGGTACGGTGGAAGACGTATAACTTTGTGGCCGTGGTTCTCTGTTAATGTATCAATCACATGATGCGTCTTCTGTGGCCTGTATTGTTTCACTAATTCCAGAAGCTCCGCTTTCTGTATATTCTGTTCAAAGCCTATTTTATTATCTTTCAACCAGCTGACTATACTTGCAGCAGCCGTTGGTGCCTTATTTAATTGTACAGAATGGTATGGCGCATTGACCTTACAAAAACACTACCACAACTGATGTTTGGTAGCAAGCGAGTAACGAACCGGTCTTTGAACTCATCTTCTCATGGTAGTTGACAGTTTTTTTTTTGACTGAAACGTCATCATACCACCGGACTCAAAACCGTTCATAGAGCCAGTTTGAACTATAATTAGTCGCCCTTCCTTACCAGTTGGTATACTCATATTTCTGTGGCGCGTGGCGCCTGTCCATGCGATGGAATGTGCATGAAGCACGTTGACCCATGTTTCGTCAATCCATATTGCATTTTCCGGATCCACTGCTAGCAACTCGCGCAGGAAACGACATCTCCATGCTACAATGTCTCGTACTGAGAAATTTTTCCAGTGGAAGCCAATCTTTTCGTTCTGCCTGCGAACAAACCACTGTCCGACAGTTATGCCATCAACTTTTTAAGTGTCGGATACTCCTTCCTACTGTAGTATGCGGATATGTATTGCCTGATAGCACTTTCCTCAAAGTTGTCTCTTTCAGTCACACAACACAACAAGATCTCTCCCTTGACTTTCTGGGTGTCACAATAACAGGGCTCGCAGCTGAATTGGCAGCCTCTTTTCACTGTCGCTTTAGAGATGTTCAACGCTTTTGCCACTCCGTCAACCACTTTACTCACTGATATCAAAAGCCCACCACTGCCCCTCTCCTCTTTGAAGTAAAACGCAGTCTGTACATAATAAATTCGCGTGCTTGGGATTTCAGCGTAGCTCCTTTCCGAAAAGTAATTTTCTCTGAGCTACTGGCAGCCATTTTCCTCTTATACACACTTTTCCACTTATACACATGGCAACAAGCAGAAGTAGAGGAATGCACACTGATACACACAAAACTGAACGTAGCATGTGGCGCAAATGACTGAAAGCAGTGGTCCCGCAGCACTACGGCAACACTGGGGCGTTGCCATGGTAATGTAAACAAAAGCTCACGATCTGATTGGCCATAGCTCTTCTCTCGCTGTATGGAGTGTAGATGTCCCGCTGTGAAGGTTTCGGCCTTAACATTGGGATAGGCATTGCCATCGTAAAAATTCTCCTTCCGTCAGAACTGCGTCTCGTAGCTCGGGTCTGGGAAATCACCTGTGTGCAGTTGCTCGTGTGAGTGCTAGTGGCTTATGTTTGTGAGATGTCGCTTTGTTTATTCGCTTTGACTACCAATAAAATTGGTGCATTTTCACATAACTGCGTCATGTGAACTATCGAGTTAATCGGAATTGTTTCAGGAACTGAATGTAAGGTGTGTTATTTGTCTGAGACCTTACATATTTATTGGTCACAATGAAAATTTATGCCAGACCGGCAGTCAAAGCTGTGTTTCCCGCTTTATGAGAGAGGTTTACCTAATGTCTTCGGCTATCTGAGCACAAACCCCAAAGCCAAACTTTCATATGTCACCGTTTAGTCTTTAGCCTACTTCCACACAAATACTGTGAATCCTGTACAGATGTATGATTCAAATTGTGGCATTATTTATTGGCATGAAAACAGGGTGATTAAAAAAGAACAAGTTTCAGTTATTTATTACAGACAAAGCCTGGAAGATAGAAACACATTGCGCATGTTACCGGATAGAGGCAGGTTCGAAGCTTTATGTTCGCACAGACACTATACCATACGCCCAACATGAGCACGACGTTGCTCAAGAAACTTCGAAGTAGCTGTTCACTTTATCCCACAAACGAATGAACAGGCCGCTGTTTATTGAATCCACAGCTTCAACAATTCGATTACTCAGCTATTGAAGAGTAGAAGCCATGGTGGGACACACTGTGTCACATGTAACCTACAGAAAAAATTCGCAAGGTGTGAGGTATGGTGGCCAAAGTAATGAACAAGATCTTGTTGGGCACTTCTTCAAATCAAACTTTGTGGGATGGCCATAAGATAACGCTGCACCTCAAGGTGAAAGTGAAACCAGGTGGCGTCATGCGTGAAACTGAAATCATTGGAAGATTTGTAACGTTGAGGAAACAACCATGTCCAGGTATAAGACTCTTGTCACAGTTTTCACCGCAAAAGATAAAGGTCCATGAACTTTGCGAACAGAAACGGTACAAAATACACTCCTGGAAATGGAAAAAAGAACACATTGACACCGGTGTGTCAGACCCACCATACTTGCTCCGGACACTGCGGGAGGGCTGTACAAGCAATTATCACACGCACGGCACAGCGGACACACCAGGAACCGCGGTGTTGGCCGTCGGATGGCGCTAGCTGCGCAGCATTTGTGCACCGCCGCCGTCAGTGTCAGCCAGTTTGCCGTGGCATACGGAGCTCCATCGCAGTCTTTAACACTGGTAGCATGCCGCGACAGCGTGGACGTGAACCGTATGTGCAGTTGACGGCCTTTAAGCGAGGGCGTATAGTGGGCATGCGGGAGGCCGGGTGGACGTACCGCCGAATTGCTCAACATGTGGGGCGTGAGGTCTCCACAGTACATCGATGTTGTCGCCAGTGGTCGGCGGAAGGTGCACGTGCCCGTCGACCTGGGACCGGACCGCAGCGACGCACGGATGCACGCCAAGACCGTAGGATCCTACGCAGTGCCGTAGGGGACCGCACCGCCACTTCCCAGCAAATTAGGGACACTGTTGCTCCTGGGGTATCGGCGAGGACCATTCGCAACCGTCTCCATGAAGCTGGGCTACGGTCTCGCACACCGTTAGGCCGTCTTCCGCTCATGCCCCAACATCGTGCAGCCCGCCTCCAGTGGTGTCGGTGACAGGCGTGAATGGAGGGACGAATGGAGACGTGTCGTCTTCAGCGATGAGAGTCGCTTCTGCCTTGGTGCCAATGATGGTCGTATGCGTGTTTGGCGCCGTGCAGGTGAGCGCCACAACCAGGACTGCATGCGACCGAGGCACACAGGGCCAACACCCGGCATCATGGAGTGGGGAGCGATCTCCTCCACTGGCCGTAAACCTCTGGTGATCGTCGAGGGGACACTGAATAGTGCACGGTACATCCAAACCGTCATCGAACCCATCGTTCTACCATTCCTAGACCGGCAAGGGAACTTGCTGTTCCAACAGGACAATGCACGTCCGCATGTATCCCGTGCCACCCAATGTGCTCTAGAAGGTGTAAGTCAACTACCCTGGCCAGCAAGATCTCCGGATCTGTCCCCCATTGAGGATGTTTGGGACTGGATGAAGCGTCGTCTCACGCGGTCTGCACGTCCAGCACGAACTCTGGTCCAACTGAGGCGCCAGGTGGAAATGGCATGGCAAGCCGTTCCACAGGACTACATCCAGCATCTTTACGATCGTCTCCATGGGAGAATAGCAGCCTGCATTGCTGCGAAAGGTGGATATACACTGTACTAGTGCCGACATTGTGCATGCTCTGTTGCCTGAGTCTCTGTGCCTGTGGTTCTGTCAGTGTGATCATGTGATGTATCTGACCCCAGGAATGTGTCAATACCCCTTCCTGGGACAATGAATTCACGGTGTTCTTTTTTCAATTTCCAGGAGTGTATGTGGAGTTCCGCCGAGTCTCTTTCATGTTAGACGACTACGCCAGGATTTTGTGACAACAGATGAGTCGGACGGATAAAGTGTCCTCTGCCATACCCTGAAGAATTTAAATGCAAAATTCGTGCCTTCTGTTATAGTCGCCGGGACGCAACTGCTGCACTAACTGCAACGTGTAAGGTTTCCATATGGATGCCTCGTTTCAGAAGACGACCGAGCGAGGTGGAGCAGTCATTGGCACACTAGACTCGCATTCGAGAGGACGACGGTTCAAACCCGCGTCTGGCCATCCCGATTTCGGTTTTCCGTGATTTCCCGAAACCGCTTCAGGCAAATGCTGCCATGGTTCCTTTGAAAGGGCACGGCCGATATCCTTCCCTAACCCGATGGACCGATGACCTCACTGTTTGTCTCCTCCCCCAAACAACCAACCATCAATCAGAACACGCTACACAGTTGTTTGAAGGAGTTGAAGTTCCTGGCCTGTCCGTCTTGTGGACTTGCGAGGGCTCCGTGTGAAAGCAACTCGGATGCGCTCGACATTTTGATAAGACGTCCGTGGCTGATCAGTTATTCCCTTTGCACATGCAACGAACTACCAAGAATATTTGTGCTGACAGGCCGCATGAATTTTCTCGTGCAATCGTCTGCCTGTCTAACTTTAATACTAATTAACTCGGAAACGGCGCAATGTATCGATTTTTTCTTAACAATTATTCCTGGTGAATCTGCTTGTACGGAAGCGGCTTCTTGCTGCATCGACGGTGGAATGCACATTGCATTTGAACAACAGATTGATTTCGGGCACACACGAAATGAGATGTCTTGTGGTGCAGTCGCCGTGTTGCTACAAACAACAGCGTAGCTCTGTCAAAAATTTGAACGTCCCTCTATCCAGTGATATGCGCAATGTGTCTCTATTTTCTATTGTTTGTCTTTAATAAACAACTGAAAACTGTTTTGAATCACCCTTCATTACATTGCAATGACTGTGCCGGTTCGATGTACTCTGCGACGTCTTTCACATATGCATGCAAGTCTGAAGGACATAGCAAATTACATCAAACCAACATGTTACTCTTTAAGTAATAAACAGTTTACTTAATTTTTTGTATCTGTCTTGGTTTCCTTTGACTGCCCCTTACTCCTTTGTAACGAATACTATCTTTTAATGAGGAGTTTATCCTTCAGCTCTCGGTTATCTTTATTTTTATTTTTAAAGGCTGCGACAGAATCGCATTTATACACACAATGATATAGAAAGTACAGGAATTTCCAATCCTTATACAATATTTTATGATAACAGATAAAGAATAATCCGTTTTTGTGGCTTTAAGATTTTTCTGTTTGTTAGCTCAAATGGCTCTGAGCCCAATGGGACTTAACAACTGAGATCATCAGTCCCCTAGAACTTAGAACTACTTAAACCTAACTAACCTAAGGACATTACACATCCATGCCCGAGGCAGGATTCGAACCTGCGAACGTAGCGGTCGCGCGGTTCCAGACTGAAGCGCCTAGAACCGCTCGGCCACAGCGGCCAGCTGTCTGTTAGCCCGTCAGTTTTAGGCTCTACTGGACTTCTGAGCAGAGAGCTGGTTTTGTTTCATGAAAAAAGAAAAAAAGAATCCTTTATCTCCAACTTCTTCCTTGTTCTGCGCAGCAAGAACACATTTTTGAGAATGAAGCATTCGAACGAGTGGGAAAAAGAAAATAGCGACCTTTTATCTTAGACTGTCTCACACATGTGTAAAAGAGCAAAAATAACGACACATGTGACCATGTTATTTGCGCCACAACCAATTTTAACGGCGCTGTTTCTCTAGTTTCTTTGCGCTAGAAACACATTTACGAATGAATGACTGGCTTTTAAAGTTGAGCCGGCCGCTGTGGCCGAGCGTTTCTAGGCGCTTCAGTCCGAAACCGCGCTGCTGCTACGGTCGCAGGTTCGAATCCTGCCTCGGGCATGGATTTGTGTGATGTCCTTAGGTTAGTTAGGTTTCAGTAGTTCTAAGTCTAGGAGACTGATGACCTCAGATTTCAAGTCCCATAATGCTTAGAGCCATTTTTTTAAATGTTGAATAAAGAATGTTGACGATGATTGGTTTATACAGAAATAAATAATAAAATAGAATTTCCATAAAGAAGATGAAGGAACAAATACCAGTTCACGACGACCTTCAAAGTGGGACATGATCACCGAAGGACAGTGTAAAGTAGCACTGGTGATACAGCGGCCGTAAGTAAGTGTCATTATGAGAAATCAGGATTTCAGCTCACCACAGGCATTGAAAAAATTAATGGTGAATGCTCAAAATTTGTGCGAGACAGGTATTCGATCCCGGGTGCTCCACTTCTCTAGAACACTTGCCTTAAAAATCTTTTTTTTCCCCATTTTTATCGTTATTATTCTCGGCATATGGTCTGGGCAGACGTCAGATGACACCTGTTCAAATTGATCGTTGAATAGCTCACTCAGTTTTTTCTTTAATACAGAGGGTAGGCAGCCCTCTGACCGGACACGCTGAGCTACCGTGCTGACAATGACGTCGGCCATCTGGACCCACTTCCCGTCCAACCAAAATTCTGAACCTGTCACGCACAAGTAGCGCCCTGATCCATTAGCCCCACCGGTCGGAGCGTTCACTTAAGTCCTGCTGGGTTTCAGAAGACCTAAGGGCCCGATCACTCATCACTGACGAGGCAAAGAATTTGGAACATATGCCTAATATCGTGTAGGGCTCCCGCAAGCACGCAGAAGTGCCGCAACACGACATGGTTTGGACTTGACTAATGTCTGAAGTAGTGCTGGAGTGAATTTCAAAATGAATCCCAGCGGGTGTCCACAAATCCATAAAAGTACGAGGGGATGGAGATCTCTTCTGAACAGCACGTTGCAAGGCATCCCAAATATGGGCACTGCAATACAATACCTTATTGAGCCGTTGCAGTGCGAGATTCGGATACCTTTTTAGCTTCGCGTGTTTTGCTATGCGTGATGAAAGTAGTCTAAAGAGGTGTCAGAGAGAGGCTGCACACTTATAGCGTCCGTCCAAGAACTGGCAGACAGAATGTGATTGTACACAGTCAGTCGCGTAAATTACTGCGCTCCTTGAGAGAATGTTTTCACGAAAAGAGGGGATAGGTGGTGGAGTGAACTGTGTCTACTCGACGACTTAGCGAATGGTCACCAACAAGAATGGACATACCCGAAAGAGGAATTAGACGAGTCATCTAAACTGGCGAAGCCTGGAAAGAAGAGGCGCCTCGAGAAGAGGGTCACAAATCCCGGCTCTTTTCAGGCGGATGCAACTCCTCAAAAAATACATATTTTTCACGGAAGAAGCAGCAGCTACACGTAGTAAATCGTTCATACCAAGAGTCGTGAATATTACACACTGAGATGACAAAATCATGGGATACTTCCTAATATCGTACCGGACGTCCTTTTGCCCTGGGCAGTGCAACTACTCAACGTGACATGGACTCAACTAGTTGTTCGAAACCCCTGCAGAAATACTGCGAAAGCGTTGCCGGTGCATACTTTTGTGTAAGAAATGACCTCTCGATTTTGTCCCTTACATGTTCGATGGGATACATGTCGGGCCATCTGTGGGATCAAATCATTCACTCTAACTGTCCAGAATGTTCTTCAAACCAACCGCGAACAACTGTCAACATGGTGCATCGTCATCCACAAAAATTCTATCTTTGTTCGGAACATGGCGTCCATGAATTGGTGCATATGATATTCAGGCAGCCGAACGTAACGATTTCCGGTAAATGATCGGTTCAATTGGACCAGAGGACCAAGTCCAATGCATGTAAATACAGCTCACACCATTATGGAGCCAGCACCAGCTTGCTCGGCGCCTTGTTGGCAACTAGGGTTTATGGCTTCATGGGGCCTGCGCGACACTCGAACGCTACCATCACCTCTTACCGACTGCCAGCCTGTGTGGCTGAGCGGTTCTAGGCGCTTCACTCCTGAACCGCGCGACCGCTACGGCCGCAGGTTCGAATCCTGCCTCGGGCATGGTTGTGTGTGATGTCCTTAGGTTAGTTAGGTTTAAGTAGTTCTAAGTTCTAGGGGACAGATGACCTCAGATGTTAAGACCCATAGTGCTCAGAGCCATTTGAACCTCTTACCGACTGCAATCGGGACTCATCTGGCCAGGCCACGATTTTGGAGTCGTCTACGGTCCAACTGATAGGTTACGAGGCCAGGAGATATAGTGAAGGCGACGTTCTGCTGTTAAAGGCACTCGCGTCTGTCATTGCTGCCATAGCCCATTAACGCCGAATTTCGCCACACTGTCCAAACGGATACGCTCGTCTTACGTCCAACATTCATTTCTGCATTAATTTAACACAGTGTTGCTTGTCTGTTAGCATTGACGATTCTACGCAAAATGTGATGCTCTCGGTCCTTAAGTGAAGGCTGATGGTCACTGCTTTGTTCGTGGTGAGAGGTATTACCTTACACTTTGTATTTTCGGCACGCTATTGCTACTGTTGATCTCGGAATACTGAAGACCGTAACGATTTCACAAATGCAATGGCTCAAGCGTCTAGCTCCAACTACCATTCCGCATTCAAAGACTGCGTTGTGCGACCACAATCATGTTGAAGATCTTTTCACGTGCATAACAGTGACAACTCCATCAATTCTGTCACCTCAGTATATTTGTGGCCGCAAGATCTTAATGGGTATTACAGCCTGACGCTGCCGTTTTGTGAAGGACTAAGTAATGGCAAATTTTACCGACATTATTTACCTTGATGAAATACGGGTGACAGAAGGACAAAACCAAAAGAAAAGGCTAGACAGAAGGTATCATCAGCAGCTCCAATCGGCAGGGTAACTCCAGCCCTAATTAAAACTCAGAAAAGATTTTGACGTGGGTGATACCAAACGTGAATATCAGAATTTTTTCGTGAATTTTGAAGATGATAGAGACTTTGAACTTCATAATTGTTACGAGTCAAATATTTATTTACTTATTTAACCTGATCTGATTAGGACCACCAGGCCCTATCTTATACTGGGCCAGGTCTTAACACACACACATAACCTTTTTTTATATCATAGATACCTTAAAAGTAACAATTTTAATATAACAAATAGTATTCAAATGATCTGAGTGTCTATGGTGTCAATGTGAGTAAATACTACTGACTATGACTAATGAAGATAGTACTGGCAGTACTTCTACTGTTGCTGCTGCCACTAATAATAATAACAGTAGTAGTAATAATAATAACGGTAATTGATACGTGTGCAAGATAGATGTTTTCTGATATAGGAGTTCTGAGGAAAGGTAATTTAAGGAGACTGCACCAAGTAAGGTACTGGGAAATTAGGAAGATCTGGTTGGAAAGAAGTAACTGTCTTATGAAGCTGGAGATGTTATTGCGTTCTCTTATACAGGGTGAGTCTAACTATTGCCACCAAGAATAACTCCGAATGTATGATAACAGCTGAAAAATTTGTGGGACAAAAGTTGCATGGGACAACGGGGGCCATAATATGACGTTGAATTTTTGTTGCTAGGTGAGGTCGCTTCAGAGATATGAAGAACAGCTTAGTGTTCTTTTTTGTTTTTTAAATGGGATGCTATAGTTTGGTACTTTTTTTCTGATAGCGGCTATCGAGACGAATCCAATGATGTGTAACAGTAAGGTCTTTGAAGGTCAACGAACGTCACAAAGGTGGCATGAACGTCCATTTACAGAAGGTGTTCGAAGTGACGAGAATTGATATCAATGCAGTGCTGCAGTCTTCTTATCATGGATTGAGTAGTATTGCTTATCGTTGCGGCACTTATCTAAGCACATGCTCTGACAATTCTCTCTTGTATATCATGCAAACAGTATAATACGGGGAATTATTGAAGAGTCGGGTTGCTGCTACTGAGAAGGACTTCGAGGAAGGTGGTAGAACGATGGAGAGGGACAGAAAGGATTTTTATCTGATGGGAACGGATGTTTCCACCTTGTTATTCAGTCAAGAGTGTGAAGTCGAGGAGAGATATAGGAGATAGTGCAGGTTGATAAGACAGTAAAGAAGAATATGGAAGTTTCTGCGCTTGTCTGCACTCAGCCATGATAGCTGTGTGTATGATGGTGAAATGTGATCAAAGAGTTAGACATCACAGATATGACGAACATAGGAATCCGTAATCAGTTCCATGCGCAGTGAGCTTTCCTAAGAACCACTTCGCAGGATAACATCGCTGTAATCAAAAATGGAAGTCAAGCGTTGCGCAAGCTTCTTTTTCGGGTAGATGAAAAAACTTTTTTTAACTTTTATATTTTTGTAAACTATGGAGAGATGCTGATGCCTTCTTGCATCTACATCTACATCTACATGACTACTCTGCAATTCACATTTAAGTGCTTGGCAGAGGGTTCATCGAACCACAATCATACTATCTCTCTACTATTCCACTCCCGAACAGCGAGCGGGAAAAACGAACACCTTAACCTTTCTGTTCGAGCTCTGATTTTTCTTATTTTATTTTGATGATCATTCCTACCTATGTAGGTTGGGCTCAACAAAATATTTTCGCATTCGGAAGAGAAAGTTGGTGACTGAAATTTCGTAAAAAGCTCTCGCCGCGACGAAAAACGTCTATGCTGTAATGACTTCCATCCCAACTCGTGTATCATATCTGCCACACTCTCTCCTCTATAACGCGATAATACAAAACGAGCTGCCCTTCTTTGCACCCTCTCGATGTCCTCCGTCAATCCCACCTGGTAAGGATCCCACACCGCGCAGCAATATTCTAACAGAGGACGAACGAGTGTAGTGTAAGCTGTCTCTTTAGTGGACTTGTTGCATCTTCTAAGTGTCCTGCCAATGAAACGCAACCTTTGGCTCGCCTTCCCGACGATATTATCTATGTGGTCCTTCCAACTGAAGTTGTTCGTAATTTTAACACCCAGGTACTTAGTTGAATTGACAGCCTTGAGAATTGTACTATTTATCGAGTAATCGAATTCCAACGGATTTCTTTTGGAACTCATGTGGATCATCTCACACTTTTCGTTATTTAGCGTCAACTGCCACCTGACACACCATACAGCAATCTTTTCTAAATCGCTTTGCAGCTGATACTGGTCTTCGGATGACCTTACTAGACGGTAAATTACAGCATCATCTGCGAACAACCTAAGAGAACTGCTCAGATTGTCACCCAGGTCATTTACATAGATCAGGAACAGTAGAGGTCCCAGGACGCTTCCCTGGGGAACACCTGATATCACTTCAGTTTTACTCGATGATTTGCCGTCTATTACTACGAACTGCGACCTTCCTGACAGGAAATCACGAATCCAGTCACACAACTGAGACGATACCCCATAGCTCCGCAGCTTGATTAGAAGTCGCTTGTGAGGAACGGTGTCAAAAGCTTTCCGGAAATCTAGAAATACGGAATCAACTTGAGATCCCCTGTCGATAGCGGCCATTACTTCGTGCGAATAAAGAGCTAGCTGCGTTGCACAAGAGCGATGTTTTCTGAAGCCGTGCTGATTACGTGTCAATAGATCGTTCTCTTCGAGGTGATTCATAATGTTTGAATACAGTATATGCTCCAAAACCCTACTGCAAACCGACGTCAATGATATAGGTCTGTAGTTAAATGGATTACTCCTACTACCGTTCTTGAACACTGGTGCGACCTGCGCAATTTTCCAATCTGTAGGTACAGATCTATCGGTGAGCGAGCGGTTGTATATGAGTGCTAAGTAGGGAGCTATAGTATCAGCGTAATCTGAAAGGAACCTAATCGGTATACAATCTGGACCTGAAGACTTGCCCGTATCAAGCGATTTGAGTTGCTTCGCAACCCCTAAGGTACCTACTTCTAAGAAACTCATGCTAGCAGATGTTCGTGTTTCAAATTCTGGAATATTCCATTCGTCTTCCCTGGTGAAGGAATTTCGGAAAACTGCGTTCGATAACTCCGCTTTAGCGGCACAGTCGTCGATAACAGTACCATCGGCACTGCGCAGCGAAGGTATTGACTGCGTCTTGCCGCTTGTGTACTTTACATACGACCAGAATTTCTTCGGATTTTCTACCAAATTTCGAGACAATGTTTCGTTGTGGAACCTATTAAAGGCATCTCGCATCGAAGTACGTGCCAAATTTCGCGCGTCTGTAAATTTTAGCCCATCTTCAGGATTTCGCGTTCTTCTGAACTTCGCATGCTTTTTCCGTTGCCTCTGCAACAGCGTTCGGACCTTTTTTGTGTACCACGGGGGATCCGTTCCATCTCTTACCAATTTATGAGGTATGAATATCTCAATTGCTGTTGCTACTATATCTTTGAATTTGAGCCACATCTCGTCTACATTCGCATAGTCAGTTCGGAAGGAATGGAAATTGTCTTTTAGGAAGGCTTCTAGTGGCACTTTATCCGCTTTTTTAAATAAAATTATTTTGCGTTTGTTTCTGATGGATTTGGAAGAAATGGTATTGAGCCTAGCTACAATGACCTTGTGATCACTAATCCCTGTATCAGTCATGATGCTCTCTATCAGCTCTGGATTGTTTGTGGCCAAGAGGTCAAGTGTGTTTTCGCAACCATTTACAATTCGCGTGGGTTCGTGGACTAACTGCTCTAAATAATTTTCGGAGAATGCATTTAGGACAATCTCGGAAGACGTTTTCTGCCTACCACCGGTTTTGAACAAGTATTTTTGCCAACATACCGAGGGTAGGTTGAAGTCCCCACCAACTATAACCGTATGAGTGGGGTATTTATTTGTTACGAGACTCAAACTTTCTCTGAACTGTTCCGCAACTGTATCATCGGAGTCTGGGGGTCGGTAGAAGGAGCCAATTATTAACTTAATTCGGCTGTTAAGTATAACCTCCACCCACACCAATTCGCACGGAGTATCTACTTCGACTTCACTACAAGATAAACCACTACTGACAGACACCAACACTCCACCACCAATTCTGCCTAATCTATCTTTCCTGAACACCGTCTGAGACTTCGTAAAAATTTCTGCAGAACTTATTTCAGGCTTTAGCCAGCTTTCTGTACCTATAACGATATCAGATTCTGTGCTTTCTATTAGCGCTTGAAGCTCAGGGACTTTTCCAGCGCAACTACAACAGTTTACAACTATAATTCCGACTGTTCCTTGATCCAAGCACGTCCTGTAATTGCCAAGCACCCTTTGACATTGCAGCTCATCCCGCACTTTCCCGAGGCCTTCTAACCTAAAAAACCGCCCAGTCCATGCCACACAGCCTCCGCTACCCGTGTAGCCGCCAGCTGAGTGTAGTGAACTCCTGACCTATTCAGCGGAACCCGAAACCCCACCACCCTATGGCGCAAGTCAAGGAATCTGCAGCCAATACGGTCGCAAAACCGTCTGAGCCTCTGATTCAGACCCTCCACCCGGCTCTGCACCAAAGGTCCGCAGTCGGTTCTGTCAACGATGCTGCAGATGGTGAGCTCTGCCTTCATCTCGTAAGCAAGACCGGCAGCCTTCACCAAATCAGATAGCCGCTGGAATCCAGAGAGAATTTCCTCAGATCCAAAGCGACACACGTCATTAGTGCCGACATGTGCCACCACCTGCAGCTGGCTGCACCCTGTGCTCTTCATGGCATCCGGAAGGACCCTTTCCACATCAGGAATGACTCCTCCCGGAATGCACACGGAGTGCACACTGGATTTCTTCCCCTCCTTAGCCGCCATATCCCTAAGGGGCCCCATTACGCGCCTAACATTGGAGCTCCCAACTACCAGTAAGCCCACCCTCTGCGATTGCCCGGACCTTGAAGGCTGAGAATGATCCTCTGAAACAGGGCAGGCGGCTGCATCTGGCTCAGCCAGAGACAGTGCCTGAAACCGGTTTGTCAGACGCACCGGGGAGGCTTTCTGATCAGCCTCCGGGGACGCCTTTCGCTGCGTGCCACGCCTTGGAACGACTTCCCAATCAACCACAGGCGAGGGCTCAGCCCCACTGCGGGCAGCAACCGGGGAAACCACAGCGGCAGACCGATCTGGGGACAGACGGGATGAGGTTGACATCCCCGTGATACCCGAGTCCGGCTCCCCACAGTGGTGCCCATTGGCAACAGCCTCAAGCTGCGCGACCGAAGTCAGCGCCGATTGCAGCTGTGAGCGAAGGGATGCCAAGTCAGCCCTCATCCGAACACAGCAATCGCAGTCCCTGTCCATTCTAATTGATGTTTAACAACAGTTACTGAAACACGAGTCCGTGCCTAGATAACGCAAGCGGAACACACAAAGAATGTATCAACTAACCTGTACAAATGCCTAACGACTGCGCTACAATCTGCTGAATTTACGATTACAGTAACTAAAACTCGAAATTGCACCTCCTATACGAAACTCACACGCAATTTAAATAAGAATCTACGAAGTAAACACTAAAGCGCGATGCTACAACTGCACATTGCAGTTTCACGCTCAGTCCAATTTAGATGGTCTTCAGTTATTACTCCTAGACTCTTTGCTGAGGGAGAGAAGTTGATATGTGTCCAATTTAGGGTTAAGGTTGATAGGGCTAATGAGTCAGAATGAACAATCAATATCGCTTGGGTTTCGGATGCCCATGTTAACAGTGAACATAGATTGGTACCGAAATTCTCGACAGATATCTTCATGTTTATTAGTTTTGCATTTAGATGCAACTGGAAGTCATCAGCGTACAGATAGTTTTCGCATTAGGGCAAAACTGATGTCACATCATTGATATACAAGAATATAGGACCTAGTACCGAACCTTGGGGGACACTTATGCTACAGGCCTCCATTGCTATTTTATGGTGCTGGAGATGACGCATTTCTGGTGAGACATCAGGTACGAGCGAAACAATTGATCTGAACTTAGCGAGAAATTTAGGCTACTAAGTTTAGCAAGTAAAATTACTAGGTCTACAGCATCAAGGGCTTTTATGAAGTCTAAGAAGCAAATGATAGTCGCCTCTTCCACATCCATGACAAACTTCAGGTCACCTGTTACCTTTATCAAGGCAGATGTTGTGCTGTCTACAGAAACCTGATTGTTATTCGTGTAGTAAGTTGTCTGTAGTTAAATAGTTCGTTAACTGGTCGTGGACTATATATTCGAAGGCCCAGGAAAACGCAGGAGAAATGCAAATAGGTCGGTAATCTGAGGGTCCTGTGACAGAGAGTTCTTCAGATAGTGTCTTAACTAGTCTCTGTTTACAGGCCTCAGAGATTACACTTGTGGTTAAGGAATGGTTAAAGATAGTTATAGCGGGTAGCAGTGGGTCAGTAATAAGCTGCACTTGGATTGCGATGCCATCGTGTCCAGCAAATAGTGATTGACACGCATAATGGCTCTTTTGACGATATTGCAAGCAACTTGATTTAGATATAATTTTAGTGGCTACAGTCGTTTACTCCGTACAGTAATCAATGAGTCTCTGTTTCGTTTGCGGTTCAGTTGTGATTGTAGGTAATGTGAAGTACCGGCTCAGTTCTTCGGCTGGACCAATGCGATCCGCTGCAGCTTTTACTTTGTCTGTGCCAAGACCACACAGATTTTTCGACAGGGTGGCTGGTCTATTTCTGTTGTCGTTTGACGTATGAGCATTCCTGAGTCAAGCAGTTCTCATTGACTGACTATTCCGCCTCTGCTTGTAAGCAATATGATTTTTCAGCTGTAGATCACGGTTTGTCTGCCCGCTGAGCTGCGGCCATGAGGTTAATGAACTGTTTTAATTCTTCAGTTAGCCAAGATGCAGGTTTCCTTCATGTTTGCCGGCCGCTGTGACAGAGCGGTTCTAAGTGCTTCAATCCGGAACCACGCGGCTGTTACGGTCGCAGGTTCGAATCATGCCTCGGGCATGGATATGTGTGATGTCCTTAGGTTAGTTACGTTTAAGTGGCTCTAAGTCTAGGGGACTGATGTTAAGTCCCATAGTGCTTAGAGGCACTTGAACCATTTGAACCTTCATGTTTCTCCAGTCTTAGTGGAGCATATTTGTCATACAGCTGAGTAAGTTCGTTAGTAAATTCACGAAGTTTTTGATTTATGTCAGAGAAGAAGTTTTTCGTTTATGTCGGAGAAGGGAATAGAAAACGTACCCCAAACTATTTCTTGGGCCTCAGCTGCAGGTTCAGATAAATTAATGCATTTGAAATCTTGGTATGTAGTCAGTTGTGGTTTCTTTTTAGGACATTCTAACGAGTAAATTATGAAAATCATGCCGTGGGAAGAGATGCCAGTTGCAGACATTTGAGAGGCACGAATAATTGTAGGGATTTCGTTGCAAACACATGAATGAGTGTGACTACCGTTCGCATGATAGTTAGGAGCAAGCACCAACACATTTGAAGAAGAAAACATGAGCTTAAATTTCACACTGGAAGGATTACTGTATAGAAAATTTTTGCTAGTGTCAACTGTTGTAATTATATGCTTGTATATAACAGTTTCGAAGCAGTCAAACCACCCTACTTTAGATTAGTAGAGAACACCTATCAGGCACGTTCTGTTTATCTTCTTTATTGACTTAACTGCATAAAAATCCCATTTTCACGCGTGAAACGCAATGCCGTATGCTACTTTGGAAAGATTCTTTGGCGAGTGAGGTATTTTGGTAATCAACGAAAAAAAAGTGTTGCAATAGTTTTCCTTCTCCATACAATGTGATAGATCTATAACTGTTTACGAACGGTAAAACTTCATCCATCAACAAAAAAAGTCGTAATTAAAATTAAGAACAGTTTTTGGCATGTCTACAGACACAATAGAGGTCTATACTCTATGTGAATTTGAGACTGTTCAATTGATTTTTCTCGGAGATAGAGGCTTAAAAGTGATTTTCTATCACCGCGGAGAAAAATGAGCCTGTAAACAGTATCTGACGCGACAGCGTCACAACTTTGGACCTTAAACGTCAGGTGCCGACTAGTTTAAATTAAACTCACTAGATGGACCCCTAGCTCGACTGGCACCATATCAAGTTTTAGAATGATTACATCAATAACATGAATCAACATTATCTCAAGACGAAATCAAAGCTTGTCAGGTTACGTGTCTTTCTGCAAGAAACGAAGGGCGCTAAAACGAACCGTTGGGCTGAAGTACACAAAATTTCCTGACAAGCTGATGCCAAGGCGTCACAGCAGCGTAGTCAATTAAATAGTCTCGAGCACTGTACTGTCGTGTCTGGCCAAGTGGGAGGAAACCTATGGCCTGTCAGCTAATGACAAGGGCAGGTCCTTCTGGACACGCCCAAGTGTAATGCTTGGTAGTGTCACGTGGTGGGGGAGTCAACAGAAGGTTTTTAATAACGAGGTTATAAAGCCGCTGATGAACGATGATATGCACTCATTCGGATCCTCATGCAGCGACTCAGTGACTCAATTACACTACTGGCCATTAAAATTGCTACACCACGAAGATGATATGTTACAGGCGCGAAATTTAACCGACAGGAAGAAGATGCTGTGATATGCAAACGATTAGCTTTTCAGAGCATTCACACAAGGTTGGCGCCGGTGGCGACACCTACAATGTGCTGACATGAGGAAAGTTTCCAACCGATTTCTCATACACAAACAGCAGTAGACCGGCCTCGTATCACTAGCAGTCATATCACTAGCAGTCGAGATGACAGGCATCTTATCCGCAACGGATCGTGCAGCCATGTCTCATGTCAACAGATGAGGACATTTGCAAGACAACAACCATCTGCGCGAACAGTTCGATGACCTTTGCAGCAGCATGGACTATCAGCTCGGAGACCATGGCTGAGGTTACCCTTGACGTTGGATCACAGACAGGAGCGTTTGCGATGGTGTACTCAACGACGAGCCTGGGTGCACGAATGGCAAAACGTCATTTTTTCGGATGAATCCAGGTTCTGTTTACAGCATTATGATGGTCGCATCTGTGTTTGGCGACATCGCGGTGAACGCACATTGGAAGCGTGTATTCGTCATCGCCATACTGGCGTATCACCCGGAGTCATGTTATGGGTTGCCATTGGTTACACGTCTCGGTCACCTCTTGTTCGCATTGACGGCACTTTGAACAGTGGACGTTACATTTAAGACGTGTTACGACCCGTGGCTCTACCTTTCATTCGATCCCTGCGAAACCCTACATTTCAGCAGGATAACGCACGACCGCATGTTGCAGGTCCTGTACGGGCCTTTCTGGATACAGAAAATGCTCGACTGCTGCCCTGGCCAGCACATTCTCCAGATCTCTCAACTGAAAAAGTCTGGTCAATGGTGGCCGATCAACTGGCTCGTCACAATGTCCCAGTCACTACTCTTTATGAACTGTGACATCGTGTTGAAGCTGCTTAGGCAGCTGTGCCTGTACACGCCATCCAAGCTCTGTTTGTCTCAATGCCCAGGCGTATCAAGGCCGTCATTACGGCCAGAGGTGGTTGTTCTGGGTACTGATTATCAGGACCTATGCACCCAAATTGGGTGAAAATGTAATCACATGTCAGTTTTAGTATAATACATTGATCTAATGAATACCCGTTTATCATCTGCATTTCTTCTTGGTGTAGCAATTTTATTGGCCAATAGTTTATATACAATTGTCGACAACGACTGAACAGCAGCGACATGTGAACCGTCTGTCCATGAGAATTTAGTGGACGACTAGTTTAGTGACTAATAGAGTCATTTCTCATTCATTCACTTAAATAAGTCTGTCAACCAGCTGGGCTACTAGAACCCCACAATATAACGTAGGCTCCGACACAGGATAAATAAAGCTTCGATACGTGTCTCCGGGCGTCCCAGCATAGCAGCTAATAACGCTTCCCTGAGACACCAACGATGCTGACTTCACGGCAGAAGTTTTTCGACCCGCTTGACGAGACCTGGGATCTGAGCTCTGGGGCTTCCTCGATAGCCGTGTGAGGGTCAGAATCCGTCTTCTTACACAGCATGTAAGCTTACTGTAGTATCGCTGCCTGCCCATCTCAAGAGTTTACAGCTGCTCATCCATCGAGACCACGATGAGCGGTTGTCAGCGACTCGTGCCTGAGCTTGCGTTTTGGACGCCGCAAGTGTTGCCTGAAGCGTGGCCTACAAAAACGCCAACTACAGCTTTGTCAAAAACGGCTGAAATGTTCACTATAGAAGTATGTTTTTTTTATCACTTTCTGTCGGCAAAAGTATCTAAATTATAACGACATGTGTACTATTCACGTTCGTGTGTCGTGTTGTCGAGGTAGCAATGAGCCGCGAAGCGCCGTTTATAGAATCATCGAATGTGAATTTGGACGTAATTCAGTGAACATTCTAATTGAGAAAGACCTATAAAATGTGTGTAATTAAAATTCACGAATGAAGATAGTTTCGTCTGCATATTGTGTGCGAAATCTACAGCCAATCTTATTCTGGAATAGCAGCGCGTAATACACTCGTGAAGTCATCGCCATCGTCATTAGTATGACGCAACATTAATTACAAAGAACTGTGCCTTCTATGAATATCAGAACATAGTTATCTTGACAGTGACTTCCAGATGATCGAGGTACTACTAAATGAAGAGTATGATTGAGCAACAAGACAATAATTTGCAAACCTTTGCAAGCAGGCCACTGTATCCGAAGTAGTAGTTTCAGTTTGTTAGTGTTGAGTGATAAAAAGGTTGAGAAAACTGCAGCCCATATTTGTGTGTTTACTGATAGAATAAGTTATGAAGATCTTTTCCAGATACTTGTGGTTTTCATCCTCCCACAATATGCAATTAATTAAACACCTACGGTATTTGATTTAAAGTTGGTGGTTGCAGAAAGGGGAAGAAAAGAGTCGAGGGGAAACAGGTATGTGTGATCTAGGCGCACTGTCATTAAATATTCCGATCGACGTCCCTGTGTGTAGCTTGGCTCTGTTTCTGTCACTTGAGAATCGAGGAAATGGGACATGTTAACCGTCCTGGCAATTTACAAATGTTTTATTCATTAAACAGAAACGAATGTTTCCTGGTGCTTTTAATTCCTCAGTGTTTTTCATAATAAAGTAATTTTGTGTTTTTCATTCTTTACTCTGAACAGTAGAGTGGCTCATTTGAGATATGGCTGGGGTTGCCAACTATTATTCAAGGATATGATGGAAACCAGAAATTTATATGCCGGATTTCACAAAAAGCGGGCCCTGCCTCCAAATGTACAGAAACGAGGGGAAAACAGTTGCAATAATTTTTAATCAATTTTATTTAAAATTTGAAACAGAATTAACTAAATAAGCTCTTCGCTGTTATAAAGTAATCATCACAATTTTTTAATACAAATCAGTAAATAAAGCACTTTGCTCAATCAATTAGTTTTTCTTTTTGAAGGTTTTTTGCTCAATCAATTAGTTTTTCTTTTTGAAGGTTTTTGCTCAATCAATTAGTTTTTCTTTTTGAAGGAGTACTTGTCTTGTGATATGGCACAATTGAGCAATTTTTTACTCTTCAGAACGTAATCACTAAAATCTTTGCAACTGTACTGGAAGTTAATTTTTACATGCAGTTCCGCGTTTACGTTGTCAGCTCTCAGTCTACTTCTTGAATCAGTGCAGGCGTTTCCGCGAAGTGAAAATGTTCTCTCAGCAGCAGCGATAGAACATGGAATGGACGCAATACACTGGAAAATCTTGAATAAGTTCGGTACATTCGAATGCTGAAATAGTTCATGCCAAGTTTCGTATATGTTTCTTTTTTTTCATTTGGTGTCTGTTTACGCTCCTCAGTAACTTTATTTACAGCTTGCTTAACACTGCACAGCTCATTATGAAGTTCGTCCATACCTATGATGAGTGATAATTTTTCGCAACACAGAGAGACCCTTGTAAACAAATGCATTTTCCAAAGCAAATATTCGCGTAATTCCCAAATTATTATCTTCTGAAAAATCAAAGTGATCGTCCAGGTGTTTCGAAGCACTGTTGTACCAAGCAATCAAAACAGTTTTGATAGACTTTTGTTCATCAATTGTCGTACTGGTGAGGGCATTTGAGCAAATAAATCCAAAGAATTTGTCGTTCTTTGCTCTACTTTTACACATAAATCTGTTAGGATATTGTACGCTCCACAAGAAAAAGCATTATCTTTTCCAAAAAACATGATGGCGCTCTGAAATACACTCCTGGAAATTGAAATAAGAACACCGTGAATTCATTGTCCCAGGAAGGGGAAACTTTATTGACACATTCCTGGGGTCAGATACATCACATGATCACACTGACAGAACCACAGGCACATAGTCACAGGCAACAGAGCATGCACAATGTCGGCACTAGTACAGTGTATATCCACCTTTCGCAGCAATGCAGGCTGCTATTCTCCCATGGAGACGATCGTAGAGATGCTGGATGTAGTCCTGTGGAACGGCTTGCCATGCCATTTCCACCTGGCGCCTCAGTTGGACCAGCGTTCGTGCTGGACGTGCAGACCGCGTGAGACGACGCTTCATCCAGTCGCAAACATGCTCAATGGGGGACAGATCCGGAGATCTTGCTGGCCAGGGTAGTTGATTTACACCTTCTAGAGCATTTTGGGTGGCACGGGATACATGCGGACGTGCATTGTCCTGTTGGAACAGCAAGTTCCATTGCCGGTCTAGGAATGGTAGAACGATGGGTTCGATGACGGTTTGGATGTACCGTGCACTATTCAGTGTCCCCTCGACGATCACCAGAGGTGTACGGCCAGTGTAGGAGATCGCTCCCCACACCATGATGCAGGGTGTTGGCTCTGTGTGCCTCGGTCGTATGCAGTCCTGATTGTGGCGCTCACCTGCACGGCGCCAAACACGCATACGACCATCATTGGCACCAAGGCAGAAGCGACTCTCATCGCTGAAGACGACACGTCTCCATTCGTCCCTCCATTCACGCCTGTCGCGACACCACTGGAGGCGGGCTGCACGATGTTGGGGCGTGAGCGGAAGACAGCCTAACGGTGTGTGGGACCGTAGCCCAGCTTCATGGAGACGGTTGCGAATGGTCCTTGCCGATACCGCAGGAGCAACAGTGTCCCTAATTTGCTGGGATGTGGCGGTGCGGTCCCCTACGGCACTGCGTAGGATCCTACGGTCTTGGCGTGCATCCTTGCGTCGCTGCGGTCCGGTCCCAGATCGACGGGCACGTGCACCTTCCGCCGACCACTGGCGACAACATCGATGTACTGTGGAGACCTCACGCCCCACATGTTGAGCAATTCGGCGGTACGTCCACCCGGCCTCCCGCATGCCCACTATACGCCCTCGCTCAAAGTCCGTCAACTGCACATACGGTTCACGTCCACGCTGTCGCGGCATGCTACCAGTGTTAAAGACTGCGATGGAGCTCCGTATGCCACGGCAAACTGGCTGACACTGACGGCGGCGGTGCACAAATGCTGCGCAGCTAGCGCCATTTGACGGCCAACACCGCGGTTCCTGGTGTGTCCGCTGTGCCATGCGTGTGATCATTGCTTGTACAGACCTCTCGCAGTGTCCGGAGCAAGTATGGTGGGTCTGACACACCGGTGTCAATGTGTTCTTTTTTCCATTTCCAGGAGTGTATTTTTAACTTGTTATCTAGAAATCCAAGTAAGCATTCTGTTTTCATTCGTGGTTTTCACAAAAATATTTTCATAATACAGCTGGACAGTTATATCCAAGAGTTACAACATATGACTTCAATGGTGGAAACCCGCGTAGAATTTTCCCTTGTTATGACGTGTCTTACAGTATTTTTGTATTCTATTCCACTAACAGCAAAGTATTCCTTTATGGTTTTGACTTTCTGGTCGTGACAGCGTAAGTGCTCATACACCTCAAGTACCGAATTGTCCACCTCAAACTTCCACTTCTCCATACCATGACGGACGACATTCTGTACTAGGTGCGCTGAATACCCTGCAGGCAAGAAGTTGGCATCATCTTGAGAAAGTAGTTTGTAAACTGAATTATTGTCGCTGAAATTAATGTTGGCGCTATCGGCTCAATAAGCAGATACATTTGCGAAGTCTAAATCCAGCACTCTGAGTATATTTTTTGTAACATTATAAATATCGATCCTGTTTTAATCCGTCTCCTCATAATAATCAAGCAGGCAGGTGGCGATTCCATTCTTTGGAGAGTAAAATCTGACAATTATTGGAAATAATTTTGTGTGTCCGTGATTTGACGCATCTGTCAAAATGCTGTATAACATGCCTGACCTTAGTTTTTTCACGCTATCTTCGACTGATGCTGGAGCCAGAACATTGTAAATTAAAGAGGTCGGCTCAGTTCAACCGAGCGATATTTCTGATACGAATCATTAAATATGACGAGGCATATCTCTAAATTGCAGTCAACAGAATTGTGCAATTGTAAACTCTACAGCTATCACTTTTCTCTGTGAGTCGTCGAAACTGTTGTAAAACCCTTTCGAGTTCTGTCATCCCGTTGGTGTTCCGGGATGCTAAAATGCCATTTAACATCATTCAGACCTCCATGCGATATTATAAATCATTCCATACACCCGCTGCAAAAGGCTTTATTCACATCTGTGTTAAAGTTTTTCAAGAAAGGACACGAATTCTCCCATTCTGACTGGTAGGAATACATCCTTTTACACTTTCTGTATTTTACTTTTTTACTGTTGCTGTCAATTGTATCTGAATCAGACATGACAAATCCAAACAAACAAATAACAATAGCAAAGTGCCAAAAACACGCTAAACTCTATTTACACCGGAGAGGCAAGAAAAAAGGTACACCTGCCTAATATCGAGTATGGCGCCCCCGAACACGCGGAAGTGCCGCGACGAGATGTGACACGGACTCGACTAATGTCTGAAGTAGTGCTGGGGGGAGAGGGGGGGGGGGGGGGGGATTGACACCATGAGTCCTGCAGAGCTGTCCATAAATCAGTAAGAGTACGAGTGAGTCGATATCTCTTCTGAGCAGCACGTTGCAAGGCACCCCCGATGTGCTCAATAATGTTCATTTCCGGGACGTTTATGGCCAGCGGAAGTGTTTTAACTCAGAAGAGTGTTCCTGGAGCCACTCTGTATCAATTCAGGACGTGTGGGGGTGTCGCATCGTCCTGCTGGAATGGCCCAAGTCCGTCGGAATGCACAATGGACATGAATGGATGCAGGTGATCAGACGGGATGCTTACGTACGTGTCACCTGTCTGAGTTGTATCTAGAAGTATCAGGGGTCCCACATCACTCAAACTGTACACATCATTACAGAGCCTTCACCAGCTTGAACAGTCCTCTGCCGAGTCCACGTATTCACGAGGTCGTCTCCGTACCCATATACATCCATCTGCTCGATACAATTTGAAACGAGACTCGTCCGCCCAGGCAAAATGTTTCCAGTCATCAACAGTTCAATGTTGGTGTTGACGGGTCCAGGCGAGGCGTAAAGCTTTGTGCCGTGCTGTTATCAAGGGAGCACGAATGGGCTTTCTGCTCCGAAAGCCCATATCGATGGACTTTGGTTAAATTGTTTGCACGCTGACACTTACTGCTGGCCCAGCACTGAAATATGCAGCAATTTGCGGAATGTTTTCAGATCAGTCGTCATTGGTCCCGTTCTTGCAGGATCTTTTTCCGGCCGCACCGATGTTGGAGATTAGATGTTTTACCGGATTCCTGATATTCACGTTAAACTCTTAAATGGTCGTACGGGAAAATCCCTCTTCATAGCTACCTCAGGGATCCTATGTCCCATCGCTTATACGCCGATTACAACAACACGTTCGAACTCACTTAAATCTTGACAACCTGCCATTGTAGCAGCAGTAACCGATCTAACAACTGCGCCAGACGCTTACGGTGTTATGTAGGCGTTGCCGACCGCAGCGCCTTAACTGCCTGTTTACATATCTCTGTGTTTGAATACGCATGTGTGTACCAGTTTCTTTGGCGCTTTATTGTATTTTATGAATCGCATTGAAACACCAAAATTCTGTAATAAGTACTGAGTGCTAACTGCACAACTCCAGCGTAACGCGAGGCAGCGAAGCAGCGGAGGAGGGGGCCGAGAGAGCGATGGAACGCGTGCGACACTCATTTGTCTCTTTCCAGGGGCGGCGCAGGCGCGATCGGCCGCTGTAATTGTCATCGCGCCCGACACCGTTTCAAGTACGCAACGCATCGTCCGTCCTTCATTTGAATGGGGTTTCTTTCTAGCCTAGACCAGGTTTACCATGAAGCGGGACAATTAGCGTCCCGCAGACTCACATCGCGGGACGAATTATTTGAGAAGTGGAAAAGGGCCGTCGCGCCTCACGTGGGTTGGCAACCCTAGATCCGGCCAATTATAGAGTCGCGGTTCTTTCCAGTCAATTACGAGCCTAACTTGTGGGACAGGAACGTTCTCGACTGAGAATAAATGGAAGGCGATTACCTGCTACGGTATTTGCTTCACAACCAAGGAAAACGTACTAAAAAAAATCTTGATCGTAAAAGCGTACTGGAACTATTTTTCATTTATTGCGGGGAAATATTGTCTATCGTTTCGGACGAAAATGAACCAATGTTTGCTTGTGTGTGTGTGTGTGTGTGTGTGTGTGTGTGTGTGTGAGAGAGAGAGAGAGAGAGAGAGAGAGAGAGAGAGAGAAATCACTAAATTAGTACACTTCCTGACAATTAAAATTGATACATCACGAAGACGACGTGCGACAGACGCGAAATTTAACCGACAGGAAGAAAATGCTGTGATAAGCAAATGATTAGCTTTTCAGGGCATTCACACAAGGTTGGCGCCGGTGGCGACACCTACAACGTCCTGAGATGTGGGAAGTTTCCAACCGACTTCTCATACACAAACAGCAGTTGACCGGCGTTGCCTGGCGAAATGTTGTTGTGATGCCTCGTGTAAGGAGGAGAAATACATACCATCACGTTTCCGACTTTGATAAAGGTCGGATTGTGGCCATTGCGTTTGCGGTCTATCGTATTGCGACATTGCTGCTCGCGTTGTTCGAGATCCAATGACTGTTAGCAGAATATGGAAAAGGTGCGTTCAGCAGGGTAATACGGAACGCCGTGCTGGATCCCAACGGCCTCTTATCACTAGCAGTCGAGATGACAGCTTGGAGACCATGGCTGTGGTTACCCTTGATGCTGTATCACAGACAGGAGTGCCTGTGATGGTGTACTCAACGACAACCTGGGTGCATGAATGGCAAAATGTCATATATTCGTCATTGCCATTCTGGCATATCACCCGGCGTGATGATATGGGGTGCCATTGGTTACACGTATCAGTCACCTCTTGTTCGCATTGATGGCACTTTGAACAGTGGACGTTATATTTCAGATGTGTTACGACCCATGGCTCTACCCTTCATTCGATCTCTGCGAATTGCTACAATTCAGCAGGATAATGCACGACCGCATGTTGCAGTTTCTGTATGGGCCTTTCTGGATACAGAAAATGTTCGACTGCTGCCCTGGCCACCACATTCTCCAGATCTCCCACTACTTGAAAACATCTGGTCAATGGTGGCCGAGCAACCTGCTCCTCACAATACGGCAGTCACTACTCTTGATGAACTGTGGTATCGTGTTGAAGGTGCATGGGCAGCTGTACCTGTACACACCATCCAACCTGTGTTTGACTCAAGCCCAAGTGTACCAAGGCCGTTATTACGGCCACAGATGGTTCTTCTAGGTACTGATTTCTCAGGATCTATGCACCCAAATTGCGTGAAAATGTAATCACACGTCAGTTCTAGCATAATATATTTGTCCAATGAATACCCGTTTATCATATGAATTTCGTCTTTGTGTAGCAATTTTAGTGGCCAGTAGTGCATATAAGTAAGAAAGCAGACAAGAGTAACCTACATTTCTATTAGCTGAGCGAGATATGAGACTACCATTCAGCAGTACCTTAGGTAGAGGTTTCTGTTCTGTTGCAAATGAATGCCCATGATGTCGTAATGTTGGGCAGATGTAGACGAGGATATCCCATGACGAAGTGAC
Organism: Schistocerca gregaria; assembly: GCF_023897955.1. Classification (NCBI taxonomy): domain Eukaryota; kingdom Metazoa; phylum Arthropoda; class Insecta; order Orthoptera; family Acrididae; genus Schistocerca; species Schistocerca gregaria. The sequence goes on from NC_064921.1 coordinate 208,055,362, forward strand.
TGGTAGTTATGAGGAGACTGGCGTTCCTATCCGCTTCATAGACGGTGGATCTGGACCAAAGCGTTCCCTCATTTCTTCTTGTAAAGGCATCACCTGGAAGTACCATACGTACATCAGTCTCAGGCGTATAGGCGCTGCCATGAATCCATGTGGTCCTAGTGTCCAATCCTAAGGTCCAGAATGTATGCCTGGTTCACAGGGTGTCCAAAATTGTAGTACACAGTCGATGGAGGCGTCGCGGTCAAAACCTTTGCCACAGGTGGCGTACCTATCTATGGTATAAGTTTATAGTAAGCCATAAATGGGAGGTCCTCGATCAGTAGATCGAATATTTAGTCAGATATGGAAGGAAAAAAAAACCAGTGATAACAGTAAGAGCTAAAACTGAAGACAAAAGACATGTGATGAAGACTCTCTGTTCGGTACAACTCGAATGCAAATGTTAGGAATCTGATTCAACTTTTTGGCCACGGTTGGAGTAAAGTTCAGACTTACCTACACTCCTTTACGTAACTGAGCGCCAATGACCGGTTCACCAAGAATAATTAATGCTCAAGGCCCCATTAGAATACTTACAGACGAAGGAATTGTAGGGCTCCTCTGTAGAAGTCATTGGTGAAATGTTTGATTCGAACGACAAAAAAAAAAAAAAAAAAAAAAAAAAAAAAAAAAAAAAAAAAAAAAAAAAAAACAGCCAAACGAAGAGGCGGAGATGGACAATAAGATGGTGTTGAGTTGACCAGTGTGAGGTCTAGTTTTGTTAAAAGAGGTTTAATTACTTGAATGTAATCAGGATAAGTAAGAAATTAAGTAATGATTGGAGGAAAAATTTTCAGCACCATTCAAAGACGCTTCAAATATTTCTATAATCTCTTATTTCTTATGTTTAGGCAAATCATTTTAAAAAACATATGACTGTTTTTCTATATAATAAAGAAAGAAAAAGGAGCACATAAAATGCGAAAAAGCTCAGTCCTCTCAGTCTTTCTGTAATGATAGTTAAGAATCCTTAAGCAAATCAAATTTTCTAGAGAGACGTTAGTCATTACGTGGAATCTTTTGATTTTAGATTGGATGTAGCCCAATAGGGGATCTGCAGGTTATATTAGTTTTTCTTTTTAATCATAAGTATTCTGAAGGGCTTGATGGGGCCTGCCATGATGTCATATCCTAAGCGTATCAACATTCAGTATGCTATATACACTCCTGGAAATGGAAAAAAGAACACATTGACACCGGTGTGTCAGACCCACCATACTTGCTCCGGACACTGCGAGAGGGCTGTACAAGCAATGATCACACGCACGGCACAGCGGACACACCAGGCACCGCGGTGTTGGCCGTCGAATGGCGCTAGCTGCGCAGCATTTGTGCACCGCCGCCGTCAGTGTCAGCCAGTTTGCCGTGGCATACGGAGCTCCATCGCAGTCTTTAACACTGGTAGCATGCCGCGACAGCGTGGACGTGAACCGTATGTGCAGTTGACGGACTTTGAGCGAGGGCGTATAGTGGGCATGCGGGAGGCCGGGTGGACGTACCGCCGAATTGCTCAACACTTGGGGCGTGAGGTCTCCACAGTACATCGATGTTGTCGCCAGTGGTCGGCGGAAGGTGCACGTGCCCGTCGACCTGGGACCGGACCGCAGCGACGCAAGGATGCACGCCAAGACCGTAGGATCCTACGCAGTGCCGTAGGGGACCGCACCGCCACTTCCCAGCAAATTAGGGACACTGTTGCTCCTGGGGTATTGGCGAGGACAATTCGCAACCGTCTCCATGAAGCTGGGCTACGGTCCCACACACCGTTAGGCCGTCTTCCGCTCACGCCCCAACATCGTGCAGCCCACCTCCAGTGGTGTCGCGACAGGCGTGAATGGAGGGACGAATGGAGACGTGTCGTCTTCAGCGATGAGAGTCGCTTCTGCCTTGGTGCCAATGATGGTCGTATGCGTGTTTGGCGCCGTGCAGGTGAGCGCCACAATCAGGACTGCATGCGACCGAGGCACACAGGGCCAACACCCGGCATCATGGTGTGGGGAGCGATCTCCTATACTGGCCGTACACCTCTGGTGATCGTCGAGGGGACACTGAATAGTTCACGGTACATCCAAATCATCATCGAACCCATCGTTCTACCATTCCTAGACCGGTAAGGGAACTTGCTGTTCCAACAGGACAATGCACGTCCGCATGTATCCCGTGCCACCCAACGTGCTCTAAAAGGTGTAAGTCAACTACCCTGGCCAGCAAGATCTCCGGATCTGTCCCCCATTGAGCATGTTTGGGACTGGATGAAGCGTCGTCTCACGCGGTCTGCACGTCCAGCACGAACGCTGGTGCAACTGAGGCGCCAGGTGGAAATGGCATGGCAAGCCGTTCCACAGGACTACATCCAGCATCTCTACGATCGTCTCCATGGGAGAATAGCAGCCTGCATTGCTGCGAAAGGTGGATATACACTGTACTAGTGCCGACATTGTGCATTCTCTGTTGCCTGTGTCTATGTGCCTGTGGTTCTGTCAGTGTGATCATGTGATGTATCTGACCCCAGGAATGTGTCAATAATGTTTCCCCTTCCTGGGACAATGAATTCACGGTGTTCTTATTTCAATTTCCAGGAGTGTATATTCCAGCATCTGTTTTACACTAGACTTTCTGCCCTCTGTGGCTTCCTGTAGTACCACAGAATCTATTCCCTGGTGCCTTAACCCATGTCCTACAATTCTGTCACTTATTCTACTTAGTACATGACAGACATTCCTTTCCTCGCCGATTCTGCTGCTCATTTCTTATCAGTTTACTTAATTTTCTGCATCTTTCTTTAGTGTCACATCTTTTATCCTGCTTTCTTCCAAGAGCGCAGAATGTATGTGGTTGTCAATTCAGATGTTACGCTTCTTGCAAATCTCATTTTTGGTATTCCTCATTACTTCCGCCTTTCTTTGGTTTACTATCATCCAAATTATTTGATCAATAGACCTCCCATTCCATTCAACATTTCCTATATTTCTTCCTCTCTATCACTGGAGATAACGATGTCATTAAGAAAATCTTATCACCGGTGTCCATTCAGCCGGGAGACCATACTGAACAGCTGTTGTAACTTATGATCATATCCTAATAAACGTGCCAGAATCACCAGTATCATGTGTGTGATCGCTATTCCCCTTTTTCTGCCCCGGCACTACAGTTTGATTACTTACAGCGCCTCATTTTCACCTGGTGGAAGAAAGTGAAACTATTATTTTTCAGCATAATCAGCTAGCGAGCCTATTAATTAACATACCTACGATGTTTCAGCGTCCTGCGTTGTATACCGCTGCATTGCAGCACTCGGAACACCATAAGTAAATTATTAGCACGAGGTAGAAAGTCCACATAAAACTAGAAGAAAATACTGCCAGACTGAGTCAGAATGGAAATATCCTAAAGTAACTTATTTTCAAAGATATTCCTTAACGGATTATAGACCTCTCTTAAACGTTTATATACTAATTTATTAAGTCAATATCGCTAATAACTGTATTGTTTACATTACCAGTTATGGTAATTAATTGCAATCTTCTGATAGCATTAATCAAGTCAAAGCTTTATCATATGTAAAAGCTCCAGTCATTCCCTCTTAACATCATGATATATGTCAATTAACTATACAGCATGTCATGTTATATTAAAAAAGACATGACGTATTATTCATTGCTGTATTTTACCCATAAGACTATGACGTTCAGAATGCGTAAGTGGAATTATTACTCATCATGCAGCTGATCGTGGATTAATCATGTATGAAGATGTCAATCAGTTGCTGAAACCATCATTGCGAACATTGTAACATTAAGAAACTTTGGCGTAATAAATTATTATAGATACATGCTAAGGTAAACTAATTCATCCTTGGTAGAGGTAGTTTACAATACACTTGTTTGCTGTATTCTTGAGTGCTGCTCGTCAATCAACGAATCTTTCCAGACACCAACAATGAAAGACATTGGGAAAAATCTGAAGAAAAGTGGCGTTTTTAATCAGGGTCTCGGTTAGTAATGTAAGAAGCATCACGGAGTACTGAACATATTCAAGTGGCAGACACTACAAAAGAGGCATTGTGAATCACTGAGAAGTAAAACTTTAAACCCCGAGAGCATATATACCAAGAAGTGTCAGGCAGTACATTACTTTCTCCCATATACATCTTGCGAATCGAGCTTTATGGGGAAGTAAGAGAAGCACAAGAACTTACGGAGACTTAACGATAGCTTCCTGTATACCATAAGTGATTGGAAAGGGAAGTGAGTTAAATCATACTGGTATCTGAAGTATCTACGCAAGGCACCAGAAACTGACTTGCGAAGTACGTACTTAGGTGCCGGCGGTCGGCAGATGGTGTCACGAAACAGGCAGTATGTAATCGGAAGCATAAACCGGAGATCGTAAAATGCATAGTCGCCTGGAAACAGCTTTTACCCAAAGAGTAGTACAATAGTCATTGACGGCAATGACTACACGCATGGCATGTCTGTTTCCAGAATGAATTTTCCTCTGCAGAGTAGTGTGCGGTAATATGAAGCTTCCTGACAGATTACAGTTCTGTGCGGGACCGAGACTCGAACTCGGTACCTTTGTCTTTCGCGGTAAGTGCTCTACCGGCTGCGATACCCAAGAACGACTCACGACCATTTCAATGCCCGAGGAATAGTAACTACAAGTGGCAGTCAAATGAAAACCAGACAATCGCAAACAAGTAAGCGAACTGTTTCTTATTTCTAAAGTAATTGCCGTAACTGCTAATACAGGAAGGAGGAAGGATGATTGGGTTGGACGTCCCGTCAACATCGAAGTCATTAGAGACGGAGCACAAGCTTGGATAGTATCAAGGATGGGGAAGGAAATCGGCTGTGCCCTTTCAAAGGGACCATCCCGGCATTTGCCTGGAGGAATTCATGGATATAACGGAAAACCTAAATCTGGATGGCCGTACGCGGGTTTTGGATTGCCGTCCTCCCGAATTCGAGTCCAATGTGCCAACCACCACGCCACATCGTTCGGCCTGCTAATACACTGTGAGACAAGACAGTTAGTGCCTTCCTGGAAAAATATTTGCGGTGAAAAGTATGATTTTATCGAGGTGTGCACCTCTTCGTCCGAAGAAAATTGACAGCCACGAATGTTTTTCTTCAAGGCAAAAAAAAAAAAAGTTGAAATCGCATGGGGAGAGATGGGGACTTTTTGGAGGATGTGTAAGGGCTTCCCAGCTAAACGTCTGCAGCGTAATCGAAACAATATTAGCCGGGAAGCCCTTAGACACCCCAATACACTCCCGATCTCTCCCCCAAGCGATTCCTGTACTTTTGGCACTCTGAAGAAAGACATTCGTGACCGTCGATTTGCTTCAGCCGAAGAGGTGCACCCCTAGATACAATCATGGATCCGCCACTTCAGATATTTTTCCATGAGGCACTGACCGTCTTGTCTCATAGTGGGATAAATGCATCAACACTTATGGCGATTACTTTTGAAATAATAAACAGTTTACTCTCCAAGAACCACGGACCTTGCCGTTGATGGGTAGGATTGCGCGCTTCAGCGATGCAGATAGCCGTGCAGTAGGTTCAACCACAACGGAGGGGTATCTGTTGAGAGACCAGACAAACATATGATACCTGATGAGGGACAGCAGCATCTTCAGTAGTTGCAAGGGCAACAGTCTGGATGATTGATTTGGCGTTTTAACATCAAACAAAACGGCCTTGCTGTGCCGATTCTGAGAATGGCTGAAAGCAAAGGGGAACTACAACCTTAATTTTTCAAGACGAAATGCAGCTCTACTGTATGGCACGCACCTCGGTAAAATATTCCTGAGGTAAAATAATCCCCCATTCGGATCTCCGGGACATCGTTGTAAGGAGAAAAGAAACCTACCGTTTTGTGTATCGAAGCGTGGAATATCAGACCCCTTAGTCTGAAGGTAGGTTAGAAAATTTAATAATGGAAATGGATAGGTTTAGGTTAGATATTGTTGGAGTTAGTGAAGTTCGGTGGCAGGAGGAACATTACTTCTGGTCAGGTGAATAGAGGAGTATAAATACAAAATCTAATGCAGGAGTAGGATTACTAATAAGTGAAAAAAATTGGAAAGTAGATAAGCTACTATGAACAGCGTAGTGAACGCATTATTTTAGCCAAGATAGAGACGAGGCCCACACCTACCACCGTAGTTCAAGTTTATACGCCATATAGTTCCGCAGATGAGGAGGAGATTGAGGAAATGTATGAAGAGATAAAAGAAATATTCAGATAGTTAAGGGAGCCGAAAATTTTATAGTCGTGCTGGACAGGAATTCGATAGTAGGAAAAGGAAGAGAAGGAAAGTTGTAGGTGAATATGGACTGGGGGAAGTGAATGAAAGAGGAAGCCGCCTGGTAGAATTTTGCACAGAACATAATTTAATCGTAGCAAACACTTAGTTTAAGAATCATGAGCGAAGGCTGTATACATGGAAGAGACCTGGAGACACCGGAAGGTTTCAGATTGGTTATATAATGGTTATACAGAGATCTAGGAACCAGATTTTAAACTGTAAGACATTATAGGAGTAGGTGTGGACTCTGACTACAAAGTATTGGTTATGGGCTGCAGATCAAAACTGATGGAACTGCAAGAAGGCACGAATTTAAGAAGATGGGACCTGGATAAACTGAAAGAACCAGAGCTTGCAGAGGGTTTCAGAGGGAGCATTGGAAACCGATTGAAAGGAATAGGGGAAAAGAATACAGTAGAAGAATGGATAGCTTTGAGAGATTAAATAGTGAAGGCAGCAAACGATCAAGAAGGTTAAAATACGAGGGCTAGTAGAAATACTTGGGTAACACGAGTGATGTTGAATTTAATGGATGAAAGGTGAAAATATAAAAATACAGTAAATGAAGCAGGCGAAAGGGAATACAAACGTCTCAAAAATGAGATCGACAGGAAGTGCAAAATGGCCAAGCAGGAATGACTAGAGGGCAAATTTAAGGATGTAGAAGCATGTATTACTAGTGGCAAGATAGATACTGCCCACAGGAAAATTAAAGAGTCCCTGGGAGAAAACAGAACCACCTGTATGAATATCAAGAGCTCAGATGGAAAACCAGTCCTAAGCAAAGAAGGGAGGCAGAAGGGTTGAAGGGGTATGTAGAAAGTCCGTGCAGGGGAGATGCACTTAAGGGTAATATTATGGAAATGGAAGAGGACACAGGAAGATGAAAAGGGAAATATAATTAAAAAATGGCTCTGAGCACTATGGGACTTAACTGCTGAGGTCATCAGTGCCCTAGAACTTAGAACTACTTAAACCTAACTAACCTAAGGACATCACACACATCCATACCCGAGGCAGGATTCGAACCTGCGACCGTAACGGCAGCGCGGTTCCAGACTGTAACGCCTGTAACCGCTAGGCCACTCCGGCCGGCAAATATTGAGCAACTAGTAAAGGAAAGAAAAGAAAAGAAAAATTTGGAATAGGTGTTAAAATCCAGGGACAAGAAAGCAAAACTTTATGCTTTCCAGATGATATTGTAATTTTATCAGAGACAGCAAACGATTTGGAAGAGCGATTGAACGGAATGGACAGTGTCTTGAAAGGAGGATATAAGGCTAACATTAACAAAAGAAGGATAATGGAATGTAATCGAATTAAATCAGGTGATGAAGGAATTAGATTAGGAAATGAGACAGTAACTGGTAGTTGAGTTTTGGTATTGGGGCAGCAAAGTAACTGATGATGGTCGAAGTAGAGAGGATGTAAATGTAGACTGGCAATGGTAAGAAAAGCGTAGCCATATATGGAAGTGAAACATGGTCGATAAACAGTTTAGACGACAAGAGAATTGAAGGTTTTGAAATGTAGTACTACAGAAGAATGCTGAAGTTTAGGTGGGTAGATAACTAATGAAGGGGTACTGAGCAGAATTGAGGAGAAGAGAAATTTGTGGTACAATCTGACTAAAAGAAGAGATCGGTTGGTAGGACACATTCTGAGACATCAAGGGATCACCAGTGTAGTAATGGAGGGAAGTGTGGAGGCTAAAAATCGTAGAGGAAGACCAATAGATGAATACGCTAAACAGATTCCGAAGGATGTTGGTTGCAGTAGTTCCTAGGAAATGGAGAGGCTTGCACAGGATAGAGTAGCAAGGAGAGTTTCATGAAACCAGTCTTTGGACTCAAGACAGCAACAACAACAACAACAACAACAACGAACAGCTTACCCACTTTTTTCCCTCTGTGTCGCTTTCTTTTGACTGCCGCTTTTACGTGTTGATTCCGTGATGTTGCAAACTTCCAGGGATGATTGAGAAAAGTATTTGTATCAATTTCAGGTAAGGGACGAAAACAAGCGAGTCGAAAGTTATAAGAGAAAGTTATTCTGATATATCTGACAGTGGACTAGCCACGTGCCGATAGAGTTGTTGCTATGGTGGTGGGGTCGGCAAGTTTCAGAGGTGGCAGTAAGGACCAAACTAAGAAAAAAAACTATAGTAAACAAGGGCTGTAAAACGCATACTTTAAAAGCTACGAGCACTTAGTTCACGTTCGATACTGTGAAACCTCTATTCTCATGAACAAGTGTCCATAGCTCATAAAGTGTGCATTTCAGAGCCGCGGTTCCAGACTGTAGCGCCTAGAACCGCTCGCCCACCCCGGCCGGCAAAATGGCTGACAGACAGCGGAGTTAAATTTGAAAACAAACTGAAAAAGTTTCTCCTTGACTACTCCTGTTCCTTGGGTGAATTTCTAACCTGGTAAGTTGTAATGTGCAAAAGGTGATGGGCAAGCATTATTAATAAAAATAGTAACTAAAAGTAAATAAACGGTACTGGCCTGGTACGGGAAGGACTCGCGCACCATGGGTTCAGCGCAAACTTAATTACGGATACAGACAGTCAATCCATTACGGTAACCAAGAACCTCGACCATTTTTGCCTGTTATTGATACTGGCAAAATATCCGTCCCAGGGTTTCCAAGATTTTTGAGGAATATTGCAGTTTCAATAACATAAATGTGTCCAAGTGATGCAGGAGATAGACGACTATTTTTAGAATAATCAGTACTTCTCCATTCACGGTGACCGGGTCGCTATGGTAAAGATCAAACGTCAGGCAAGGAATGAGTTTTTTGCTCATACGACGCGTTTCGGGATTTATTCATCATCAGATATCCAGGAGCGAATACTGCACGTAGAAATGGCGTTTAAAATTGCTTCTGAAACAAACATTCTCGGATTAGTCTGCGAATATTTGTGCCGCATGCAACTTGAAACGCCCTATCTACGTGCAGCAATCGCTCCTGGATATCTGATGAAGGATAAATCCTGAAAGGCGTCGCGTGAGCAATGAAGTCATTCCTTGCCTGCAACTGTTACCATTACGACTTAGCCAGCGTGAATGCAGAACTACTGGACATTTTAATTTCAAATTGGCATCGGATAGCAAATGACAAAACAAATATTTTTTGTGTGATGGAATTACAAATTGACAATCTTTTATTTACTTGTACTGTGAAACTTTTTAATTTTTTATTTTGAGTCAGTTGTCTTCTGACTGGTTTGATGCAGTGTGTCACAAATTCCTCTCCTGAGAAAATGTCTTCATCTTGGTGGTGGTGGTGATGGTTAGTGTTTAATGTCCCGTCGACAACGAGGTTATTAGAGACGGAGCGCAAGCTCGGGTTAGGGAAGGATTGTGAAGGAAATCGGCCAGGCCCTTTGAAACGAACCATCCCGGCATTTGCCTGAAACGGTTGAGGGAAATCACGGAAAACCTAAATCAGGATGGCTGGAGACGGGATTGAACCGTCGTCCTCCCGAATGCGAGTCCAGTGTGCTAACCACTGCGCTCTTCATCTGGGAGTAGCACTTGTAACCTGCGATCCCAATTATTTGCTTGACGTACTCCAATCTCTGTCTTCCTCTACAGTTTCTCCCTTCTACACCACATTCTAGTACCATGGAAGTCATTCCCTGTTGTCTTAACAGATGTCCTATCATCCTGTGCTTCTCCTTTTTCCACATATTCCTTTCCTCTCCGGTTCTGCGCAGAACCTCCATATTCCTTTCTTTATCAGTCCACCTAATTTTCCACTTTTGGCTGTAACACCACATCTGAAATACTTCGATTCTCATCTGTTCCAGTTCTCACACAGTCTATGTTCCACTGCCATACAATGCTGTGCTCCAAACGTACATTCCCAGAAATTTCTTCCTCAAGTTAAGGCCAGTGTTTGATACTAATAGGCTTCTCTTGGCCAGGAATGCCCTTTTTGCCAGTGCTACTTTATTTTTGATGTCCTCCTTGCTCCGTTCGTCATTGGTTGTTTTGCTGCCTAGGTAGCAGAATTCCTTAGCTTCATCTACTTCGTGACCGTCTATCCTACTGTTAATTTTATCACTGTTCACATATCTGCTACATCTCAATACTTTCATCTACCTTCGATTTACTCTCAATCCATATTCAGTAGTCATTAGACTGCTCATTCCATTCAGCACATCATGTAATTCTCCTTTATTTTCACTCAGGGTAGCAATGTTGTCAGCGAATCTTATCATTGTTATCCTTTCACCTTGAATTTTAATTCCACTCATAAACCTTTCTTTGATTTACATCATTGCTTGTTTGATGTACAAATTGAACAATAGGGGCGAAAGACTGCATCCCTGAATTACACCATTCTTAATCCGAGCACTTCGTTCACGGTCGTCCACTCTTATTATTCCCTTTTGGCTCTTGTACATATTTTGTATTACCCGTCTCTCCCTGTAGCTTCCCCTATTTTTGTCAGATTTTAGAACATGTTGCACCATATTACATTGTCGACGATTTTTCGATGTCGACAAATCCTATGAACATGTCTTGATTTTTCTTTAGTCTTGCTTCCATTATCAACCGCAACGTCAGAATTGCCTCTTTGGCGCCCTTACCTTTTCTGCAGCCAGACCGAATGTCATCTAACACATCCTCAATTTTCTATTCCATTGTTCTGTATTTTATTCTTGTCAGCAAATTGTATGCATGAGCTGTTATGCTGATAGTGCGATAATTCTCGCACTTGTCAGCTCTTGTAGTCTTCGGAATTATGTGGATGATACTTTTCCGAAAGTCAGATGGTATGTCGCCAGACTCATACATTCTCCACAACAACGTGAAGAGTCGCTTTCTTGCCACTTCCCCCAATGATTTTAGGAATTCTGACGGAATGTTATTTATCCCTTCTGTCTTATTTGATCTTAAGTCCTCCAAAGTTCTCTTAAATTCTGATTCTAATACTGGATCCCCCATCTCTTCTAAATCGACTCCTGTTTCTTCTTCTATCACATCTGTCAAATCTTCCCCCATCACGGAGGTCTTCAGTATTCATTTTCCACCTATCCGCTCTTTTCTATGCATTTAACAGTGGAATAACCGTTGTTCTCTTAATGTTACCAACCTTGCCAAATTTCATAATTTTAGATCAGCTGGAGGTACCTTACAGTCTGTTTGATATCATTGACTTGCAACGTTAGAAGATTCAGTTCTTTACACCGCCTAGGGACTATAGACCTCATTATGTGACAAATTTCATCTTGATACGTTTTGTTCGAAATTTGGAAATATGAGGTAAGTTCCTATGCTGAGGTTATCGGTCCATAGGCTTACACAAAACTGAATCTAACTTAAACTAACTTACGCTAGCCGGCCGGTGTGACCGTGCGGTTCTAGGCCCTTCAGTCTGGAACCGCGTGACCGCTGCGGTCGCAGGTTCGAATCCTGTCTCGGGCATGGATGTGTGTGATGTCCTTAGGTTAGTTAGGTTTAAGTAGTTCTAAGTTCTAGGGGACTGATGACCACAGATGTTAAGTCCCATAGTGCTCAGAGCCATTTGTACCACAACTTAAGTTAAGAACAACACACACACCCATGCCCGAGGGAGGACTCGAACCTCCGACCAGGATAGCTGCGTGAAAAGTGGCAAGAAGCCCTTAGGCCGTGCAGCTACCCCGCGAGGTACTTGACCACTTCTACTCGTAGACGACGCTGAGAAACATAATTTTTAACAGTCGGAGAGACAGACGAACAACAACTTGATCTTACAAGGGTTGCCTTTTTACCGACTTACTCCCGGAGCCATAAAGAGTGTAATGTGAATATAAAATGACTCGTCCCACATAGTAACGATTAAGGGTGTGGCCTGAGTGGAGCGGGGCGGTCAGTGCTGAACGCCGTTCCTCTTGCAGTGTGCCTCGTAAACCTACTTGACGATACGGAAGTGTCCTGGCGGCAAGCATTTCTGGAGGTGCGTGCAGGTGCACTAACAGCGTGCAGCGGAGCCTGTGCGTGCAACACAAACAAGATCGTTAGTTAAAATTTCCGAGATAAGCGGCCGTGGTTGAACAGTAGAAATTCTTCCTCCTGACGTTTCGTTGCCAACTGCGGGCAGTATCTTCCGAGGTGAGCCAACGACTGGCTGCTGGGCCGTGGAGGTCCCGTTTATATAGAGCGCATAAAGGGTGGCGCCATTCGCCAGCTGCTGTCGACAGCGAAACTATCTCTGACTGACGTCATTACTCTCGGTCAAAGGTAATCGGTTCTCACAGCGTTGGTACGAAGTCGACTTCCACTTATTACCCAACTTTAAGCCGTATCTTCTGTTAAAATTATTGTGCTGTTTATAAATCTCTATGGCTTCCCTGTACATACTTGTCCATTAGGGCAGTGATATGGCTGTATTTTCTGTTCATAATGTTAACAAAAACGATGAAATAACACGGTATCAAATGGGCCGATACATCAGCAGTAATGAAGCAGTTTGGCGTGTTTTGGGTTTTCCGATACACGAAAGAGACCCTGCTGTTATACACTTGGCCTTGCACCTTGAAAATGGACAACGTGTTTATTTTACGGAAGAGACTGCTCTACGACGTGCATCAATTGCCCCAAAAACAACATTAACTGAGTTTTTCGAACTATGCAACCGACGAGGTATTCTCGATCAATTCGCAAAGACAATGTGTACTGATGTGCCACGATATTTCACATAGAACAAACAGTCAAAAAAGTGGGAACCAAGAAAGCGAGGCGTTCCGGTTGAAGGAAACAACGGCATATTTATAGGAAATACAGTAGGCCGATTATACACAGTCCACACAGAGCAACGCGAATGTTTCTTCGTGCGTTTATTGTTGGTTAACGTTCCTGGACCGACGTCCTTCCAGTACTTGGGAACAGTCAATGGCATTTTGTACGACACATATCATGATGCGTGTCGTGAATTACATTTGCTGGAAGATGACAACCATTGGGATATTACATTTGCAGATGCAGCATTGAATTCCTCTCCTCATCAAATTCACCAATTATTCCCCATTTTATTGACGACATGTTTTCTATCTCAAACTACTGTCCTCTGGGACAAATATGAAGATTTCATGAGCGACGACATCCCGCATCGTACACGGATCGCTGATCAAGATCCCAATATCGATTTTTCGTCGGAAATATATAACGAGGCGATAATAAAGATTGAAGATATTTGCATTCTGATTTCGAATATGCCACTCATTCATTTTGGTATGCCCTCACCTAACCGCCCAGCTAAAGACATCATTAACACCGAGATTCAGCACGAACAACAGTTCAAGACGGTCTCTTTAACGTATTTCGTTGGAAATAATGAGCAACTAATCACTGATGAACAGAGGAATGTATATGATCGAATTAATTTGTCAATTGCAGTAGAACAACTTCGATTCTTTTTATTTTTTTATTTTTTATTTTTTTGGGGGCACACTAGGTGGCACTGGAAAAACGTTCCTCACCTCACTAATACTTGCGCACATTCGATCACAAAATCATATTGCTTTAGCAATTGCTTCATCAGGTATTGCAGCCACTTTGCTTGATGGCGGACGTCTGCACATTCAGCAGTAAAGTTGCCGTTGAACATTCACACAAATCCAGATGCAATGTGCAACATAAAAAAGCATTCCAGTATGGCTACAGCTTTGCAAAAATGCAAATTTATTATCTGGGATGAATGCACTGTGACCTACAAGCATTCACTTGAAGGTCTCGATAGAATGATGAAACATCTAAATAATAACACCAGGCTTTTCGGTGGTGCCTTTCTGCTGCTGTCCGGTGATTTTAGACAGGCATTGCCGGTCATTCCACGCGCTACATATGCAGATGAAATTAACGCATGAATAAAACAATGTTATCTATGGCGAAATGTTAGCGCATTACGTCTTAACGCAAATATACGTGTTCAACTGCAAAACGATCCATTGGCACTATCATTCTACGAGCAATCGTTCAACATTGGAAATGGAGCAGTAACATTGCATGGAGACATACCATGCATCAAATTGCCAGACCATTTCTGTAACATGGTAAACACGAAAGATGCTTTGATTGAAAGCATATTTCCAGATTTACAAGCTAATTATATTAATCATGCGTGGCTTCGTGAGCGAGCTATTTTAGTAGCAAAAAACATCGATGTTGACGCTATTAACTTCAAAATACAACAGTCGTTGCCCGGCAGTGAGATATTGTTCGAATCGATCGACACTGTTACCGATCATGACGAAGCAGCCAACTATTTTGTTGAATTTTTGAATTCGCTGGATTTACCAGGAATGCCACCACATAACTTACGATTAAAAATTGGCGCACCTATCATTTTGCTTCGGAATTTAAAGGCAATTAAGCTATGCAACGATACAAAATTAGTCATAAAAATTATGGGAAATGTTCTTGAAGCTACAATTTTGAACGGCAAATTTGAAGGTGAAGTTGTTCTCCTGCCACGAATCACAATGATCCCTTCAGACTCACCCATTCCTTTCAGACGTCTGCAATTTCCAATTCCCTTGGCATTTGCCATGACTATGAATAAATCACAAGGTCAAACAATGACGATTTGTGGGTTGGATCTAGAAAATCCAGTCTTTTTACATCGCCAATTATACGTAGCGTGTTCTCTCGTTGGAAAATCGTCAAGTTTATTCATTTATACTCCTCAGGAATTCACTAACAATATTGTTCATCAACTCGCATTAAGATAAAATTGATGTTATTTCAAAAGAAAGAATAATGAAATTATTACATTATTTGTCTTCCATTTCATACTTTGTTTTATATACTAATCGCTTGAAATATCATGCAGAACAAAGTCTGTCGGGTCCGCTTGTATAAGTATATAATTCTGGCAATACCAGGCATCACCTTCTTCTGTGCGGATGCACACATATTACCCGAACTCTTACGGGAATTGTTAAGAATGTCTTCCACGAGTAATGAGTGTGTTTTGTAGGGACACTACGAATGTAGTGTGTGGTCGTAAAAGGTGAGAATGTGGGTCTCGCGGGAGGCGTACGCGAGATAGTCCCTGCAGTCGGCCCATCCTCTGTGCTCTTTGTGGGTCAGATGGATAGAGCGTCTGCCATATAAGCAGGAGATCCCGGGTTCGAGTCCCAGTCTGCGCACACATTTTCACCGGTCCCAGTTGATGTGTATCAACGCCTGTCAGCAGCTGAAGGTATTAATATACAATTTTAATTATTAGGATCTGGTAGTAAAGTCTCATAAAATGTATCAAACTCTCCAAACAATTCTCTCTTTTTCACTAGAGTACTTCGACTTTTCCTTACACTGAATAAATCGACTTGCAGAAATGTATTTTCTTTTGTTATCAGCTTGGCTATTAATACGTCTGAATCTAATGTCTGTCTGATCTCTGCAGAATGCTACTGATCACCGCTGAACGAAGAACTGCAACTCAGGACACAACAGTGTCGACTTGTGTTCTGCCATCATGGGGTGTTCTGCTGCTCCCTGCAAAGCTGCACTCAGGCCATAGTCTAATCGTGCAAGTGATCCACAGAACATGAAATTAACTATCTACAATACAAGAAGATCATAGGATTGTTCGACTGGCTCTGTCGAATAGACAGATTACAGCACCTGAAGCCCAGATGGAGATTGCAGACAGAGTGTCAGTCAGCAAGACCCGTCAGAAACAGATTACTGATAGCTTGGTTGAGATCTCTGGTTCCCATGTGTCGTTTACCGCTGACGTCCTAACATAGACAGCAGATACTTCCATGGACTGGGGTCAGAG
Source organism: Schistocerca gregaria (assembly GCF_023897955.1). Lineage (NCBI taxonomy): Eukaryota > Metazoa > Arthropoda > Insecta > Orthoptera > Acrididae > Schistocerca > Schistocerca gregaria. Next base: position 208,071,500 of record NC_064921.1, read on the forward strand.
TTCACAGGGATGTCAAATGGCACATTGCGATTTGTGGCATTCAGCGATGAGTCTCGCTTGTGTTTGTGGCGGTACATGCGACAGCACAAAGAGCGGGCCACCTCTGAATTCCAGTGTGTAGGCTGCAGCTGATGGTACGCAACCAACAAAGCATAGCTGTGCCACAGGTCCTCTAAACCGTCTACAGAACAGTCGTTTCACTATACACAATGGGTTCCACGACAGACCACTAGAGAACACTGCTCTTTATGGCAGTCAGTCCAGATGTAAACCACTACTGTCGTACAACAAATATTAGTCAACACGTTATCAGAGATGAGACAGTTCCTAAAGCTTGCAAATTAAATTTCGTTACAAAAAGTGACAGTGCAGATGTCTTTGCACATCCATTAAATAAAATGGATGTGATCCGAATTTGAACCCACTGTGAACCAAACAAAGTTTGCATGTCTGATCGAGACTCGACTAGGCATCAAGAGACATAAAATGCTAAAGTTTTTCTTTCCTGGGAAGTAATTATGATAGGTATCTAGTAAAGAGTAACGCACATGTGTGAAACGCCATGAAGTAAAGTTGTGTTGATGGACGAGATGTAGAACCCAGTACCTTACGAATTATTTATGAAGCACAATCAGATGTCAGATACTAAACGTATCCATCAATGGCGTGATACTGGAACCTGAAACGACGATACAAATGGTTTTTACCTGGCATGGTTTCGAACCCGGCACCTTCCGCTTTAGTCTTATGGTTAGAAATAGAGATGATATATTGTTTCTTCACCAGTAGCGAGACGTGTGCACGTTCGTCTAAAGGTAACACAACGAATAATTCTATGCCAATATTTTCAAAATCTCAATGTCACTTAAAATAAGAAATGATTCGTGAACTAAGGTGGGGTAACTAATGTAGTAAAGCTTCCTAGAGACCGAGTTCCTGCAAGCACCGACTTGTACCAGTTAGTAGCTAATGGAAACGTTTAATGTTGAATTCTCCATTTTTGCACCGTGAAGACATATTTTCAAGATCATTTTACAATTCACTTTGTTCTTCTGAGGCGTTTACTAGACAGCTGCATTACCTGCCACAATCAAAGAGAAATGTTCTGATTGTCTATTAAATGGTTCATACGCATCAAAAATAGCGGAAGCTTTACATCACCATACTTGCGGAATCACACTCAACAATTCCGTTTCACTAGGTGACGCCCCATCAGTTACCGCGATCTGTGGCCTTTCAGACAGGAAATCAAGAATACACTCGCACAAATGAGACGATAGTCCTTAGGAAAGCAATGTGGTTGAAAGCCGCTTATGAGGAATGAGGTCAAAAGCCTTTTTGTGACTCTTTAAATTCGGAATTAATGTGGGAGCCTCTGTACGCATTATGTCGTGCGAATAGAATGCCAGCTGTGTCTCACAACAGCGATGCTTGCAAGGTAACACGCCAAAGATGTTCGCGCTCACACAAACTGGCCGACTGCTTAATATTAGCGACGTCTATTATTGGCGATTGAACTACAGAGTCATACACAATCTCGCTATCAGTACAGGTACTTAGTATTGCCGTGCAGGAGGCTTCTGCCATGGTATTGCTGCTAACGTTGCAGTTGAAGCTGACGCTGAAGATGTCGTAGCCTCTGCTATGGTACTGCAACGGCCCCTGCGCGATGAATCGCCGTTGAAGATGCCGCTGCTGGCTGGAACCACGTGCTTTCGATGTCGCCTCTTCTTCTGTGTTACATTTTTACTACGTATAACCACTGCTAAAACTTTGAGGACACAACTGTTGCAAAATTCGTAGCTCAGAGCCCCCATGCAAACTGCCTAAACTGGATCTAGATCACAGAATGTCGTTAACTGTGAGAATTAGAAGTGTAATTTCACAGCTATTAAAGAAACCCAATATTCAGCCATGAATCGATCCCACATTTAACTTTTGCGAGAGGTTCTGCCTATCGAAGTTGAGATAACGCTTTTGGAAACACTTTGCAGAATTCAAATCCAATTCTGAACTTTCCAGAATTCATATTCCGCAACTAACACTTTCAAAAATTCAATTCTGTCCCAACACTTTGCAAGATTCTTATCACTCAACTAACACTTTCCAAATTCCTATCTCGGAGGAGCCCCGAATTGCGACCAAACATCCCAAAGATCTTCGGGCTCACATGCGGTTCCCCTTCATAGAATTGTCTGGGCTCAAACTTGTCCAGGGGTTGAACCGCACGTGTCGCATTACACGCCCTAAATTAGATACTTGTGATCCTTTGGCTAAGTTGTCCGGCTGATGGCATGTTTACGAAATACAAAGTTAACATAATACATAATAACAGTAGTAATAATATCGGGAACTAAATTAACGACCCATAAATGCGATTTGGTTAGAATAATATTTATTCAGAAGGCAAACTAATAGCGAAAGTGGTCGTATTTAGAGTTACTGTTACACTCGAGCGCATATCCATTTGACACAATTCGATCATTCACAATCTCATCGCAAAGCACAAGTCCGCTATTTCAGGTCGTCATTTACAGTGGCTGCTCACCGCTCAGAGGCGCGATACCACACAACGCGAAATTTTCTAACCCGTTTCACTTCCTAGCTGCCTAAAGACCGACTGTCTGCTTTCGCGTCTGCATCCGAACTGTCCCTGTGGTGTCTAGACCAGAACTGAGTTGTCCGCTTTCGCGTCTGCATCCGAACTGTCCCTGTGGTGTCTAGACCAGAACTGAATTCTCAGCTTTCGCGTCTGCATCCGAACTGTCCCTGTGGTGTCTAGACCAGAACTGAATTGTCCGCTTTTGCGTCTGCATCCGAACCGTCCCTGTGGTGTCTAGACCAGGACTGAATTGTCCGCTTTCGCGTCTGCATCCGAACCGTCCCTGTGGTGTCTAGACCAGAACTGAATTCTCAGCTTTCGCGTCTGCATCCGAACTGTCCCTGTGGTGTCTAGACCAGAACTGAATTGTCCGCTTTCGCGTCTGCATCCGAACTGTCCATGTGGTGTCTAGACCAGAACTGAATTGTCCGCTTTCGCGTCTGCATCCGAACCATCCCTGTGGTGTCTAGACCAGAACTGAATTGTCCGCTTTCGCATCTGCATCCTAACCATCCCTGTGCTGTCTACACAAGAACTGAATTGTCTGCTTTCGCGTCTGCATCCGAACTGTCCCTGTGGTGTCTAGACCAGAACTGAATTGTCCGCTTTCGCGTCTGCATCCGAACTGTCCCTGTGGTGTCTAGACCAGAACTGAATTGTCCGCTTTCGCGTCTGCATCCGAACCATCCCTGTGGTGTCTAGACCAGAACTGAATTGTCCGCTTTCGCATCTGCATCCTAACCATCCCTGTGCTGTCTACACCAGAACTGAATTGTCTGCTTTCGCGTCTGCATTCGAACCGTCCCTGTGGTGTCTAGACCAGAACTGAATTGTCCGCTTTTGCGTCTGCATCCGAACCGTCCCTGTGGTGTCTAGACCAGGACTGAATTGTCCGCTTTCGCGTCTGCATCCGAACTGTCCCTGTGGTGTCTAGACCAGAACTGAATTGTCCGCTTTCGCATCTGCATCCTAACCATCCCTGTGCTGTCTACACAAGAACTGAATTGTCTGCTTTCGCGTCTGCATCCGAACTGTCCCTGTGGTGTCTAGACCAGAACTGAGTTGTCCGCTTTCGCGTCTGCATCCGAACTGTCCCTGTGGTGTCTAGACCAGAACTGAATTCTCAGCTTTCGCGTCTGCATCCGAACTGTCCCTGTGGTGTCTAGACCAGAACTGAATTGTCCGCTTTTGCGTCTGCATCCGAACCGTCCCTGTGGTGTCTAGACCAGGACTGAATTGTCCGCTTTCGCGTCTGCATCCGAACCGTCCCTGTGGTGTCTAGACCAGAACTGAATTCTCAGCTTTCGCGTCTGCATCCGAACTGTCCCTGTGGTGTCTAGACCAGAACTGAATTGTCCGCTTTCGCGTCTGCATCCGAACTGTCCATGTGGTGTCTAGACCAGAACTGAATTGTCCGCTTTCGCGTCTGCATCCGAACCATCCCTGTGGTGTCTAGACCAGAACTGAATTGTCCGCTTTCGCATCTGCATCCTAACCATCCCTGTGCTGTCTACACAAGAACTGAATTGTCTGCTTTCGCGTCTGCATCCGAACTGTCCCTGTGGTGTCTAGACCAGAACTGAATTGTCCGCTTTCGCGTCTGCATCCGAACTGTCCCTGTGGTGTCTAGACCAGAACTGAATTGTCCGCTTTCGCGTCTGCATCCGAACCATCCCTGTGGTGTCTAGACCAGAACTGAATTGTCCGCTTTCGCATCTGCATCCTAACCATCCCTGTGCTGTCTACACCAGAACTGAATTGTCTGCTTTCGCGTCTGCATCCGAACCGTCCCTGTGGTGTCTAGACCAGAACTGAATTGTCCGATTTCGCATCTGCATCCGAACCATCCCTGTGCTGTCTAGACCAGAACTGAATTGTCCGCGTTCGCGTCTGCATCTGAACTGTCCCTGTGCTGTCTAGACCAGAACTGAATTGTCCGCTTAGGCGTCTGCTTCCGAACTGTCCCTGTGGTGTCTTGACCAGTACTGAATTGTCCGCTTTCGCGTCTGCATCCGAACTGTCCCTGTGGTGTCTAGACCAGAACTGAATTGTCCGCTTTCACGTCTGCATCCGAACTGTCCCTGTGCTGTCTAGACCAGAACTGAATTGTCCGCTTAGGCGTCTGCTTCCGAACTGTCCCTGTGGTGTCTTGACCAGTACTGAATTGTCCGCTTTCGCGTCTGCATCCGAACCATCCCTGTGGTGTCTAGAACAGAACTGAATTGTCCGCTTTCGCGTCTGCATCCGTACTGTCCCTGTGCTGTCTAGGCCAGAACTGAATTGTCCGCTTTCGCGTCTGCATCCGACCCGTCCCTGTGGTGTCTAGACCAGAACTGAATTGTCCGCTTAGGCGTCTGCTTCCGAACTGTCCCTGTGGTGTCTTGACCAGTACTGAATTGTCCGCTTTCGCGTCTGCATCCGAACTGTCCCTGTGGTGTCTAGACTAGAACTGAATTGTCCGCTTTCGCGTCTGCATCCGAACTGTCCCTGTGGTGTCTAGACCAGAACTGAATTGTCCGCTTTCGCGTCTGCATCCGAACTGTCCCTGTGGTGTCTAGACCAGAACTGAATTGTCCGCTTTCCCGTCTGCACCTGAACCGTCCCTGTGGTGTCTAGACCAGAACTGAATTGTTCGCTTTCGCGTCTGCATCCGAACTGTCCCTGTGGTGTCTAGACCAGAACTGAATTGTCCGCATTTGCGTCTGCTTCCGAACCGTCCCTGTGGGGTCTAGACCAGAACTGAATTGTCCGCTTTTGCGTCTGCATCCGAACCGTCCCTGTGCTGTCTAGACCAGAACTAAATTGTCCGCTTTCGCGTCTGCATCCGAACCATCCGTGTGCTGTCTAGACCAGAACTGAATTGTCCGCTTTCGTGTCTGCATCCGAACCGTCCCTGTGCTGTCTAGACCAGAACTGAATTGTCCGGTTTCGCGTATGCATCCGAACCGTCCCTGTGCTGTCTAGACAAGAACTGAATTGTCCGCTTTCGCGTCTGCATCCGAACTGTCCCTGTGGTGTCTAGACCAGAACTGAATTGTCCGCTTTTGCGTCTGCTTCCGAACCGTCCCTGTGGTGTCTAGACCAGAACTGAATTGTCCGCTTTTGCGTCTGCATCCGAACCGTCCCTGTGCTGTCTAGACCAGAACTGAATTGTCCGCTTAGGCGTCTGCTTCCAAACTGTCCCTGTGCTGTCTAGGCCAGAACTGAATTGTCCGCTTTCGCGTCTGCATCCGAACCGTCCCTGTGGTGTCTAGACCAGAACTGAATTGTCTGATTTTGCGTCTGCATCCGAACCGTCCCTGTGCTGTCTAGACCAGAACTGAATTCTCCGCTTTTGTGTCCGCATCCGAACCGTCCCTGTGGTGTCTAGACCAGAACTGAATTGTCCGTTTTCGCGTCTGCATCCCAACTGTCCCTGTGGCGTGTAGACCAGAACTGAATTGTCCGCTTTCGCGTCTGCATCTGAACCATCCCTGTGCTGTCTAGACCAGAACTGAATTGTCCTCTTTCTCGTCTGCATCCGAACCGTCCCTGTGCTGTCTAGACCAGAACTGAATTGTCCGCTTTCGCATCTGCATCCGAACCGTCCCTGTGCTGTCTAGACCAGAACTGAATTGTCCGCTTAGGCGTCTGCTTCCGAACTGTCCCTGTGGTGTCTTGACCAGTACTGAATTGTCCGCTTTCGCGTCTGCATCCGAACTGTCCCTGTGCTGTCTAGACCAGAACTGAATTGTCCGCTTTCGCGTCTGCATCCGAACTGTCCCTGTGGTGTCTAGACCAGAACTGAATTGTCCGCTTTCGCGTCTGCATCCGAACTGTCCCTGTGGTGTCTAGACCAGAACTGAATTGTCCGCTTTCCCGTCTGCATCCGAACCGTCCCTGTGGTGTCTAGACCAGAACTGAATTGTCCGCTTTCGCGTCTGCATCCGAACTGAACTGTCCCTGTGGTGTCTAGACCAGAACTGAATTGTCCGCTTTTGCGTCTGCTTCCGAACCGTCCCTGTGCTGTCTAGACCAGAACTGAATTGTCCGCTATTGCATCTGCATCCGAACCGTCCCTGTGCTGTCTAGACCAGAACTGAATTGTCCGCTTTCGCGTCTGCATCCGAACCATCCGTGTGCTGTCTAGACCAGAACTGAATTGTCCGCTTTCGCGTCTGCATCCGAACCGTCCCTGTGCTGTCTAGACCAGAACTGAATTGCCCGGTTTCGCGTATGCATCCGAACCGTCCCTGTGCTGTCTAGAGCAGAACTGAATTGTCCGGTTTCGCGTCTGCATCCGAACTGTCCCTGTGGTGTCTAGACCAGAACTGAATTGTCCGCTTTCTCGTCTGCATCCGAACCGTCCCTGTGTTGTCTAGACCAGAACTGAATTGTCCGCTTTCGCGTCTGCATCCGACCCGTCCCTGTGGTGTCTAGACCAGAACTGAATCGTCCGCTTTCGCGTCTGCATCCGAACCGTCCCTGTGCTGTCTAGACCAGAACTGAATTCTCCGCTTTCGTGTCTGCATCCGAACCGTCCCTGTGGTGTCTAGACCAGAACTGAATCGTCCGCTTTCGCGTCTGCACCAGCACTCCCTTTGCCCGTCCCCGGCCGCGCTTTCCGCAAGCCGAACATAGTGCAGTTCCCTTTCCTGAAGGTGTCCATCTGATTGGCTACAGTTTATCCTACACTATTTTACATTTTAACATATTTAAATAATCAAAGCTTGACCACTTTCACGTTCTAAATAAAGTGACAATAACATCCTTTACAAGATAACGTTAAATTCTTTTACATAAAACCAATACAATTTCCTTCTTAACTATGAACGTCATGGCCAGTAGCCTTGCACCAATGTGCTTTCTGATAAGTAAATAAATAAAGAAGAAAGGTCTATTATGCTTCCAGCAAATATTCTATTACCTAGTGATTCAATAAGGTGTCATGCTGTCAACGTTCAATATTTTCGTGTGGAGGAAATAATGATCTGATGCTTAAATGAAAATACTGATAATTTAAATTTACTATATCTTTTAAACAAATAGTTACAAAGGTGATGTGTACAACATTTATCGATTAATGATGCGCTTCTATATGAAATGTCTACCAAAGCGTTCAGATTTTAGCATTCAGGTCTTTGTTACAAAACTTGCTAATTTCACTTCAAAAGTAAATCATAAACTATTATAGATATGATATATATTCAAGTTTTATTGGGATCACCATGAAAATTTATGGAGGATGGCAAATTAAAATTGCTGTGGATTGATTCTCTGAATTACTACAGAATTAAATAGTTTCCATAAATGTTTACCTTTATGGCCGAACTTAGGTCGGCCATATTTACAGGGTTTTCCTATGACGCAGGTTCTTGTCTGTCTCACTCACGCACTACAGCGCTTAGGCTTCAACAGACAACAGACGCCTGTGAGTTTCCCCATCTCGTGCTGAATCTGCGCCCCTTATGCCAAACGGTCTTGAGGGACAGGGTTCATTTCACAATTCCCGTAGGCTGACTCTTTCGGCCATTTTCCTAAACGAGAGCGAAATGCTTTCCAAATCCATGCCGGTTTGATGTCAATAGATGATATATTGCGGGGTATTTCATAACGCTGGATCATAGTACTTGTCCACACATTCTCCTACCTGTCGATGTCAATGAAATGGGTATGGAACTCAGTGGGTTACATTTATTTCCTTTCGTATGTATTGCAGTCATCTGTGCAACTTTCCATGATGTTATAGGAAAAGTAATTAACCCGCTGAATCATTGATGCACAAGCTGAATTCCTAAGTTGTTGGCCCACTCAAGAAAGACATTGCTCGTAAAAAAATAATCGACTTGCTACGACTATGAGAGGATCATGACAATATAGTAGAACATGTCTGATGACCCTGTGATAATTTTGTTACTTCCTGAAATGATATAGAATTACCTTGTAATATTCACTTGATGGATTCATGGTATACCAATCAAAGATTGTGAATGAATTCTACTTTGGTGTGTTTTAAACTTATCAAATGTATATTTACAGACAGGGAAGATTACTTTAACGAAGGAACTACAACTAATCTAGTTGTCTATGTTGCGAATTATCTGTACCAGCCATCACAAGTGCAATGAGAAGGCGATGAGCGCTGCAGTTGCTCACTCGCTCCGCGAAAATGTCGACGAACTGTAAGGAGTAAGAGGCAATAGCTCTCAGTTCCAGACTGGCATGAGAGTAACATTTTTCCTCCTCTGTGATGGAGCTGCAAGCAACTATATCGAACTCAGAACGACATGTTTAGAAATTTTGTAATCATGAGGCGACTTGCTACGTTCAGTAGACAGTAGATCTTGAGGTAAGAAACATAAAATACTGCTGAGTTGCTACTGATAATACGCAAATCTGTTTATGAAATCGTGCTACGTTAAACTCTGTTAACTGTGTTTCATGCAGCAACCACTCTTACAGCCATATTGTCGTATTTGCTTTGTATCTGGTAAAGCTACTTGAGTGTGACCGAAGACATCACGTTTAATTAAGGTAGCCTTTTGTAGTGTGGTATTATGATGAAACACCAGTTGTATTAGTGTTGTGCATATTAACAGTGTTTCCCATTAGATTACTGAGCAAAATAGACACCTCGTTATCGAAAACCATCTCACGATTCCCAGGTAGCTTTATGATCCCACGCCTGTAGCGACTTGCTGATTCTGAGTTAAGCCATGTTTAAAGTGCAATCGCTAAAAGAAAACAAGGAAAAACTGAATTTCTTGGTGGTTGAAAGTTAAGGGCCGAGAAAGGTACACACATGCGGGTGCCAGATTGCAAGACGTGCGGTAGGCGTGCTTGACAACCAAACTCCTTGCTGCTGTGTTCCAGGTCGCATTTGTTATTCTGCAACTACAAGGCACCTATTTTGTTGGCAACAAATGTTATCTATGAAGGATACATCCCTGTGAAGCAGTTCATAATACAAAACACCTTGTTTGTTCCACCAGATGTATATCAATAACAATATATATATTTTGTGGACATATACAGGCGATTGTTTGAGATAATGTTTGTTATGTCTTATCCACTATTTTCTCCTTATGAAGTTACCATACGGTACTTCGAATCGCCATCACGCTGCGCTGATTTAGGTTTACGGTGACCTCCTTAATTCAATTACGGCAAATGCTAGGATCAATCGTTTGAAAGTGCACAGACGACTTCCTCTCCCATCCTTCCCAGTTCGAGATTCTGCCTAGGGTCTAATCTCACTTTCGATGACACATTGTATTGTAATCCTCCAATCTTTTAAGCTCAATATGACTACTGAAGGCAAGTGGTGCACTAGGGTTAATTGGTCGTCAGACTTGCAAATTATCAGGTACGCTGTTATTGGCCATAGTAATAAATTGCAGAAACATCTTCATCGACGCCTGTTTGTCTTCCTGAATGTGATGATTAATTTACCTTCAAACGATCGTACTTGAAAGGATACAGCTTGACTCTCTCAACAGCACTCACCCCATGCAGAGCACAGGTGTTTCGAATTGAAGCCATGCTTTCAACCATTTATTAACCACAATGTCAAAAACGTTAGACTTTACAACGTTGTAGACTCCGATTTCTAATGCGTAAATGACACTCCTCATGTCAAAAATGAGAAATATTCAAATTGTCATGGCACGAGCTATACTACAAACTTGAACAAAGTAAGACCATAGTTAAATGAGCTTATAACAACACGCCAAATAAAATTGCCACGGAGCATGCTGAAACATAGTACTGTACCATAAGCAATGTTACACAATGTTCTACTTGCTAAATCATGGCTGGCCGCAGTGGCCGAGCGGGTTCTAGGCGCTTCAGTCTAGAACCGCGCTACCGTTGCGGTCGCAGGTTCGAATCCTGCCTCGGGCATGGATGTGTGTGATGTCCTTAGGTTAGTTAAGTTTAAGTAGTTCCAAGTTCTAGGGCCTGATGACCTCCGATGCTAAGTCCCGTAGTGCTTAGAGCCATTTTTTGCTAAATCATGTGCAGGACAGTCCACTGGAGATCGTAGGTTCTACGCCTGATCCGTCGCGATCACTTGGGTGGACGCCGGTCTGAATCAAGTGGCCGCTGGCTGATGTCCTTGAAATTGGTCTAACCATGACAGACATCCATGAACCCTTTCACAAACATGTTTGTCCAAGATTTTTCTATTACTGTCTGGTAGAAAACGAAGAAAACAGTCTCTGACCTTCTGCCAGAGGGGATACCAGTTTTTAACAGCCACAAACATACCATCTTCACCTACAGTAACGTCAAGTAAAGAACACAGGGCTGTGGCGTGGTTCCAAATCAACATTAAGCATGTCCGTTTGCTACTGACTGGAACACAGTTGGATTAGTTTTGGCTGTCAGAGGCGGACGTTGCTGCTTGCAGAAGCTCTGTGTCTAGTACGCTTTCTTACAATAGCAGTGATACTTCAGTTCACGAGCCAGTCGTCATGTAAGGTCATAGGACCTTTATTTCTTATTTTTAGGAACCTTTATATTTTGAAAATATTGGCACAGAACTATTCGTTGCGTTACCTCTAGCCGAACATGTGCACATCTTGCTACTGGCGAAGAAAGAATAAATTTTTCGTATCTATTCGCTGCTGTAAGACAATAGCGAAAGGTACCTGCTTCGAATCCATGCCAGGTGAAATTATTTGTATTGTTTCATGTTCCATTATCACGCTACTGGTGAACATATTTAATATCTAACATATGATTCTGCCTAGTTAACAATTTATATAGGTACTGTGTTCTACTCGCTGTGCATCACCACAACTTTATTTCGTGGCGTTCCACACTTGGGCATTGCACTTCATCACATACCTTTCGTCGTCACTTCCCAGGGGCAACATAATAAGTTTCATGTGGTTGTCAGTGCAGTGCTAAATGTATCACCATTTATTTCCAGCTTCGAACATTCGGTCTTGTAAAGTGATACTGATGAAAACTTCGATATTTCACGCCCTTTTATTCCTAGTCGAGTCTCGATCAGAAACCCAACTTTGTTTGGTTAACAATGGATTGGAATTCAGATCACGAACAAAGACTAATCACATCATTTTGTGGGTGTCATAAGACTTCTGAAATGCCACTTATTGTAATGAAGCTTAACTTACAAGCGTTAGGAACTGTCTCATCTCAACTAACTTGTCTTCTAATATTTGATGTATCACGTTATTAGTTTAAGTCTGAACTGACTGCCATAATGAGCAGTGTTTTCTGTTGGTCTGTTGTAGAACCCATTGTGTATAGTCAAACGAGTGTACCCCACAGGGTTTCGGCGTTTAGAGAACCCGTGGCACAGCTAGCTATGTTGGTTGCATTCAGCAGTGGTCCACTTTTTTGCTGTCAAGTGTACATGATCTGGTGGAAGGTTACATGTAGCATCGATTCTCCAGACCTATGTGTGTGGGGAGGGGACAATAGGGCTGATTTGATAAGTGTTGAAAAGTATCAAAAATCTACATATACATCTGCATTATGAAACGTCCCCTTAGAAAAATTATACATAGCTGTGCTTAAACTGACACACAATATTTTTTTAGCGCAACGCAATCTGACATTCAATAATGCCTACAAGAATATGGCCCTGACTAAATTAACCTATACGTTTCACAAATAACTTACCCCACAAAAATCTTCTTTACTCGAACTACTGCAATACAGCGAGCGCCACTACTGCCAGCTAAATACACTCCTGGAAATTGAAATAAGAACACCGTGAATTCATTGTCCCAGGAAGGGCAAACTTTATTGACACATTCCTGGGGTCAGATACATCACATGATCACACTGACAGAACCACAGGCACATAGACACAGGCAACAGAGCATGCACAATGTCGGCACTAGTACAGTGTATATCCACCTTTCGCAGCAATGCAGGCTGCTATTCTCCCATGGAGATGATCGTAGAGATGCTGGATGTAGTCCTGTGGAACGGCTTGCCATGCCATTTCCACCTGGCGCCTCAGTTGGACCAGCGTTCGTGCTGGACGTGCAGACCGCGTGAGACGACGCTTCATCCAGTCCCAAACATGCTCAATGGGGGACAGATCCGGAGATCTTGCTGGCCAGGGTAGTTGACTTACACCTTCTAGAGCATTTTGGGTGGCACGGGATACATGCGGACGTGCATTGTCCTGTTGGAACAGCAAGTTCCCTTGCCGGTCTAGGAATGGTGGTAGAACGATGGGTTCGATGAGGGTTTGGATGTACCGTGCACTATTCAGTGTCCCCTCGACGATCACCAGAGGTGTACGGCCAGTGTAGGAGATCGCTCCCCACACCATGATGCCGGGTGTTGGCCCTGTGTGCCTCGGTCGTATGCAGTCCTGATTGTGGCGCTCACCTGCACGGCGCCAAACACGCATACGACCATCATTGGCACCAAGGCAGAAGCGACTCTCATCGCTGAAGACGACACGTCTCCATTCGTCCCTCCATTCACGCCTGTCGCGACACCACTGGAGGCGGGCTGCATCATGTTGGGGCGTGAGCGGAAGACGGCCTAACGGTGTGCGGGACCGTAGCCCAGCTTCATGGAGACGGTTGCGAATGGTTCTCGCCGATACCCCAGGAGCAACAGTGTCCCTAATTTGCTGGGAAGTGGCGGTGCGGTCCCCTACGGCACTGCGTAGGATCCTACGGTCTTGGCGTGCATCCGTGCGTCGCTGCGGTCCGGTCCCAGGTCGACGGGCACGTGCACCTTCCGCCGACCACTGGCGACAACATCGATGTACTGTGGAGACCTCACGCCCCACGTGTTGAGCAATTCGGCGGTACGTCCACCCGGCCTCCCGCATGCCCACTATACGCCCTCGCTCAAAGTCCGTCAACTACACACACGGTTCACGTCCACGCTGTCGCGGCATGCTACCAGTGTTAAAGACTGCGATGGAGCCCCGTATGCCACGGCAAACTGGCTGACACTGACGGCGGCGGTGCACAAATGCTGCGCAGCTAGCGCCATCCGATGGCAAACACCGCGGTTCCTGGTGTGTCCGCTGTGCCGTGCGTGTGATCATCGCTTGTACAGCCCTCTCGCAGTGTCCGGAGCAAGTATGGTGGGTCTGACACACCGGTGTCAATGTGTTCTTTTTTCCATTTCCAGGAGTGTAAAAGATTGAAACTATTGAAGACACTAACTACTGATAGGCATAGTTAACAAATGAAAGATTTTGATAGAGAACAAACAATATATTTACCTTAATAGTGTTCAATATCAGTCCATGATATTCAATATTATGAATTTACTCTTTCTGATGGACACACGTCCAGATCGTCCGCTCTCAAAATTAGCCATCTCTCCCCCCACATCCACCACTGCTGGCGGCTCACCACCAACTGCTCAACGCTACGCGGTGTTCACATCCAACTGCCCAACACTACAATAGCCAACAACAATGTAAACCAGCCACATACTGCACACAGCACAGCCAGTGATTTTCATACAGAGCGCTACGTGGCGTTACCAATAAAAAAACCTATACAGCCTACTTACATTATACATACTCTGCAAGCCACTGTACGCTGCGTGGCGGAAGGTATCCTGTACCAACACTAGCCATTTGTGTTTGCACAAAAAATACTCTTTCTGAGTAATATTACAGTCTGTTTATTGGCTAAAAATACGAGCCCCTGACTACAAATCCATTCTGCTAATACGTCATCAAAGGACTTTCCATTTCTGCAGTATTTGGGCTGATAGTTTTAGGTACAATGAGGTATTAATGCTAGAGCTTTTATTGATATGGGCAGAGATATAAGTATATCCTGCTATATCCCTTGACACACCTTCCCTTAAGAGAATATGACGACAGACACTAGTCATGTGTGTCAACTCCAGCTTCTTGGTTGTAATTGATAAAACTGTTATGTCTTATCTTTGTTTCTCCTTGTTTATATCCTTGCACATTCTCTGTTCTACCATGAATTGCTGACAAGAGGTGAACGTTTTTCCTGTCAGCCCATTTCACTGAAGCATACTGTTTGATGATGCGAATGTTAGTTCCAACTTTCTCAGGTTAGTTCCACTGAACAAGTGTTATATATTATTTTCCTTGTAGGTCTTTCAGCACAGTCATAGGATGATCAAAACGACTTACAAAATGATTTAGATAAGATATCTGTCTGGTACGAAAAGTGGCAATTGACCCTGAATAAGGAAAAGGGTGAAGTTATTCAAATGAGTATTAAAATAAATCAGTTAAATTTCGATTACGCGACAAGTCACACAAATCTGAAGGCTGTAAATTCAACTAAATACTCTGGGATTACAATTGCAAATAACCTAAACTGGAACGCTCACATAGATAATATTGTGGGGAGAGCAAACCAAAGACAGCGATTCATTGACAGAACACTTAGAAAATGCAACAGGTCTACTAAAGAGACTGCTTACACCACGCTTGTCCGTCCCATCCTGGAGTGCTACTGTGCGGTGTTGAATCCGCATCAGGTGGGACTGACAGATAACATCGAAAAAGTACAATGAAGGGCAGCTCGTTTTGTATCATCGCGAAATAGGGGAGATAGTGTCACAGACATGATACGTGAATTGGAGTGGCAATCATTAAAACAAAGGCGTTTTTCGTTGCGACGGGATCTTCTCATGAAATTTCAATCACCTGTTTTCTCCTCCGATTGTGAAGACATTCTGTTGGCACCCGCCTACATAGGGAGAAATAATCGTCAAGATAAAATAAGAGAAATCAGGGCTCGCACAGAAAAACTGCTGGTTTTTCCCGCGTGCCGTTCGGTAGTGGAACGGTAGAGAGACAGCTTGAAAGTGGTTCATTGAACCCTCTGCCAGGCACTTTATTATGAATAGCAGAATAATCACCTAGATGTAGATGTAGATGAAGGAAACGATTTATGGACAAATACTCAGCACGGATTCAGAAAATATCGTTCTTGTAAAACACAGCTATGTCTTTACGCTCATGAAGTAATGAGTGCTATCTTCTAACCAAAATGCATGCCTATGGAATACCGCTTCAGTTGTGCTTCTGGATTCGCAATTTCCCGTCAAGAATGTCACAGTTCGTAGTAATAGACGGAAAGTCATCGAGTAAGAGTGGAGTAATATCCGACGTTCCCCAAGGAAGTGTTGTAGGTCCTCTATTGTTCCTGATCTATACTAACGACATAGGAGATAATCTCAGTAGCTGTCTTAGATTGTTTGCAGATAATGCAGCCATTTACCGTCTTGTAAAGTCATCAGATGACCAAAACGAATTGCAAAATGATTTAGATTAGGTATCTGTATGGTGCGAAAAGTGGCAGTTGACCCTAAAGAAAGAAAAGTGTGAAGTTATTCACAGGAGTACAAAAGTAACTCGCTAAATTTCGATTACGCGATAAGTTACACAAATCTGAAGGCTGCAAATTCAACTTAATACTTAGAGATTACAATTACAGATAACCTGAAATGAAACGATTACATAGATAAAGTTGTGGGTAGAGAAAACCAAAGACTGCGATTCATTGACAGAACACTTAGAAAATGCAACAGATCTACTAAAGAGACTGCTTACACCACGCTTGTCCGCCTTATCCTGGAGTAATGCTGTGCGTTGTGGGATCCGCATCAGGTGCGACTGGAGCATGAAGGGCAGATCGTTTTGTATTATCGCGTAATATGGGAGATAGTGAATTGGAGAAGCAATCATCAAAACAAAGGCGTTTTTCGTTGCGACGGGATCTTCTCACGAAATCTCAATCACCAGTTCTCTCCTCCGATTGCGAAAACATTCTGTTGGCACCCACCTACATAGGGAGAAATGATCATCAAGATAAAATAAGAGAAATCAGTGCTCGCACCGAAAAATTTAAGTGCTTGTTTTCCCGCGCGGCGTTCGAGAACGGAACGGTAGAGAGACAGTTGAAGGTGGTTCATTGAACCGCCTGCCAGACACGTTATTGTGAATAGCATAGTAATCACGTAGATGTAGATATATGTAGATGAACTCTGTTACTTCAAGGACAGCTCCGAGCCAGACGCCCAGTAGCGTGAATCGCACGGACCCCAACCACAGTCATCGGCGACTTTAATAGTGTCAAGCGAGAGCTCAATAGGGGACAGGGTGGAGGTCACTTCGGTTTTCAGATGAGAACTGGTTCTGCCTCGGTGCCAGTGCTGGCGTGTGTTGTTTACAAGGACGCCAGTTTAGATCCTACAAGCAACCTGTCTGAGTGCTGGACGCACTGGACCTAAACCTGGAATTAAGGTCTGGGCTGTGATTTCGTATGACAGCAGGAGCGCTCTCGTGGCTATTCGACGCACCTTGACTGCAAATTTGTGCTTCGCTCTGGTGATTGGAGCTCTTGTGCTAGTATTCATGAACAGAATTCCAGGGGCTGTTCTCCATCAGGAAAACGCTCGTCCACATAGCGCTATTGTAACCCAACGGACAGTACACGATGTCGAGATGTGGCCTCAGCCCGTTCGATCACCAGATCTGTATCCGTTCGCGTATATGTGGGATGTCATTGGACGACAACTCCAGCGTCATCCGAAACCAGCTTTGACCGACTGAGTGTAACCGACATCAAACTCCAGATCAGAAACTGACATCCGGCATCTGTTCAACACAATGCGCGTACGTTTTCATACTTTAATTCAACATTCTGGCGGCTACACCGGTTGTTAATGTACCAACACTTTATATTTTCAGTGGCTTAAAAAATGTTCAAATGTGTGTGAAATCTTATGGGACTTAACTACTGAGGTCATCAGTCCCTAACATTACACACTACTTAACCTAAATTATCGTAACGACAAACACACACACCCATGCTCGAGGGAGGACTGGAACCTGCGTCGCCGAAGTGGCCGAGCGGTTCTAGGCGCTTCAGTCTGGAACCGCACGACCGCTACAGTCGCAGGTTCGAATCCTGCCTCGGGCATGGATGTGAGTGATGTCCTTAGGTTAGTTAGGTTTAAGTAGTTCTAAGTTATAGGGGACTGATTACCTAAGATGTTAAGTCCCATAGTGCTCAGAGCCATTGGAACCATTTGAACCTCGAACCTCCGCCGGGATCAGCCGCACAGTCCATGGCTGCAGCGACCAAGACCGCTCGGCTAATCCCGCGCGGCCTTCAATGGCTTATCTCGCGCTTACATTAACATGTGGTCTTGCAGTGTTGATCAGTTAAATATGTTATCTAGACGAATTTATTTCCGAAATTTCGTTACTCTACATTAATTATTCTTTTGGTGTTGCGATTTTTTTCCGTCAGTGGATCTTGTGCTGTACTTTGTTAGACCATGAACCATAAGGGTGTTGCACTGTGTCATGATAAGAGAATGTGGGTCCTACTACTCTATGTGAAGATTTTCTTGTACATTGATGCAATTTTTTTTTTTGCCGTTTCTGGAATCGGCGTTTACGATACCATTAGAAAGCTACAGAATTCAGTAAAAGGCGACATTCTGATACAGAACAGAGTGGCACGCAGTTCTGAAAGAAACAAGTGAGGCACAAAGGCTGCTGTTTTTGTGAAGTAGTGAAAATTGTGAAGAAACATCACACGACAAAATTTTGAACTGAATGTGACAACGGGCAGACAATGTGTGAAAAATGACAGTCAGCGATAGTGACTTCATGGTTTTGTAATTAGTTGACTGCAGACGGAATTCATCATTTTTCCAAACTGTTGTAGTTGGACATCGTACCAACGTGAGAGATTATATTTCCCATGACGGTATCACAGTTTTTACATTCAACCGAAACTAAATGAGAGGAAATAAGTACACTCGCAGCTTTTCAACAAAGGCACGTTGTTGAAGAGCCCACATTTTTTGCAAGTTTGCGAATGGTTCAGATCGCCAGGAAGTAATAATAGTAACGTAAAGTAATGAACCATAAACGATTTATGTTAAGGCAGAGCCAACGAAAAAATGATTGTTTGGGATAGCCTAAACTGAAGACGATTTTGGTAATACAATGTAGTGTTAATGAGAGACAAATTACGTAAGTGATACCCTGTTCCCTCGACCACATTCCAAGGTGCATGTCACGCAGATCACTTAGCAATTTAAGAAGAAGGAGCCTAGAAACTGACGGAAAACGTGGAAGATAGACTATAACAGACGAAAGCAATAGTTAGGAGAAAGAGGATTTCTTTTTTCGAAATCCAGCCGTATCAAAAGAGGAAAAGATAGAGATTAAGGTGTTAAGGTCAAAAGTGTACAAATTCTCCTTCCATCACGTCTGTCCCTATCTCTGCCGCAACTATTAAAGTAGCTTAGCCTGCCGCAACGGAGACACAAAAGTACGTGTGTACTGAAGCACAGTGGTTCAAGCAGAAGAACTTGGGCGTCGGCAAGACTAGCGAGTTTCACGGGATCCGCCTGCTGAACCTAACAATGGGTTACACGATCAATCCAACGTGACTACAAGCTAGCCAGGTAAATGTTTGTAGGTAGTTTCATTGCACCTCAGCTATCTTAACGATGGGAGCAGCAAAGTGGGCATAACAAACTTAAAAGAGGTTGAGGAGAAGTTACGAAACAGAGCCCCAATCAGCAGGGGAAGAATTTTATGTTTATGAGGCAACTTGAAATAAATTGGTAGATGTCTCACAATATAAATTGTGTAAAAAGTTGCTAAAAACTCTTTCGGGAACTTAGAGCATCTTACGACATATTTGTAAAGTTGACCATCAGTTTCCTGCATGCATAAATATTTTGAAAGAAGACAAGTTCTTAGTGGCTTATTAGTGTATGGAAATGTGTGCTAAGGAATTGAGGCCATTTAGCATTATATAGGCCCCATGAACCATGGATCTTGCCGTCCGTGGGACATCTTGCGTGCCTCATCGATGCAGATTGCTGCACCGTAGATGCAACCACAACGGAGGCGTATCTGTTGGGACGTTAGACAAACGCCTGGTTCCTGAAGAGGAGCAGCAGCCTTTTCAGTAACTGCAGGGACAACATTCTGGATGATTGATCTGGCTTTGTAACATCAACTTAAACGGCAGCTCTGTGCTGGTACTGCGAACGGCTGGAAGCAAGGGTAACTACAGACGGAATTCTTCCCTAGAACATGTTGTTCTACTGTATGGTTAAATGATGAAGGTCGCACAGGATAGAGTACCAATAAAAGTTGCATTAAACCAGTCTTTGGACTGAAGACCGCAACAACATAGGTTTTCTAAATTTAGGCAAACATTGACTGAAAAAGGAAAAAAAACCGCGGCTCAGCGGATACTAAAAACCATGTCCTGGTGGTATGCATCGAAGTGCGAAGAAAGCTTAGTACGAGAACAATGCTTCTTCTTCAAGCATATACGTTTCAGATTAACATAATCTAAAAAACGAATTTCGTCTTTGGTAAAATGCGTTTGGGGGATTTAAAATGAACTATTTTCGTCACTTGGAATGAATTCAGCGAATTTGCAATACACATTCTGGAAAAAGTAAAATTGTTATATCAGTGATCATAATTGGCTCGAACACACTAAGGCTACAGAGGCTGTCCTTCCAGAACCTTACTTCAGTAGGCATTGCAGTGCAATAGACGTCTTCAAGGTTTTAAGTGCAAAGGATCTCGATTTTCAGAGATAGTTCAGCTTACTACAGAAAACATGTATTAACGTTGACCTGACTATGGTGCGAATTGAGAATAGCCACTACCAGCCGAAAGAGGACGACGTCGGAGAGAAAAACCGTTCATATCAAAATGCATAAGCTTGACATACACCTTAAGAGAAACAACGACAAATAAAATCCAACAATTTCTGGATTACAACGACCTGTAAAATATGTATACTTAATTGAACCTAGTCTTGTGATACTCGGGTAAAAAAAGACTTTCTATCAATTTGCGAAAGTTACCCATAACACAACAATGAAAGCATAAAGAATACACCGCTATCTAGCGTAACACAGCGGGGAGACGGGTGGCCAGGCAGGCAAGTAAGATTCCTTAAGCCTGCTTGCGTTGGGCATAGCTTGGCTTGGAAAAAAGTAAGGCAGCCTGCTGATAACGCGCGACAGATTGCTTGCCTGGCTAACAAGTAAGTATGACAGGTTGCAAACGGAATGTGCACACCTCTGAGTAAGTTGAGAGAGCCACACACTGGCACTAAAAATAGGTTGAATGTGGACGTCTGCCTAAGTGAGAAGCCACTACAAAATTTACAGGCACTACAGAAATAACTGCGAAGTATTACGTGGCAGATTCGTTGTATGATCTGTTCTCGCTGAGCTTATCGCATTTATTCACTACGAAAATCCGACGTTTCGACAACATCCACAATTGTCTTCGTCAGGAAAGCAATCAGACATATAGTAGTGATCTTTGCCACCACAGATTATATTGACACTAGAGATGAACTTCCACTAGCAGCCTATCTGTTTTCATTATGGCGTACAGGGGGTGGACGTAAGTATGGAAACACCACAAACGCAACACATTAGCATGCCTAACACGGTGTAGGAAAAAAGGTGGCATTCGAAACAGTTTCCAGCGGTCTCGGAATGGATAAAGTGGTTTTCAGAGGAATCATATACCATTCTTCGTGTAAAATAGTGGCACGTTCAGATACTATGATGGAGGTGAATAGCGATAACGTACCTTTCTCTCCTCAGTAGACCAGACAGATCCTATAATATTGACATCTGGAGATTTTGGTAGCTAGGAGACACGCGACGGTTCATCCTCGTACTCACAAAATCAGTCCTGGTGATACAAGCTGTCATCTTTAAACTGAGCATCACGATTGGGGTGCAAACATAGTGCAGGGGAAAAGGGTCTGATCAGACAAAATGGTCATATAATCCTTGGCAGTGCTGCAGTCTTACAGGGTGTAACGTCGGGAATGCATATCCTTCTATTTCCTTCTATCGTACTATAGATTTTTCCTTATTTTGTTACCTGAAGATATGACATTTCTGTGTCTTTATATATTGTAATTGTTTTACTATTATATATATATATATATATATATATATATATATATATATATATATATATATATATATATATATGCATTTATGTCGATGTATAATTGGTTTGTTTTGTAAATATTATTTGTATTTTTACGCTCTGTCTTTCTTAGGAAAAACTATGCTATCGAACGAATACATCGATAGGTCGTGTGGAGAACCAAAGTGCTTAGGATGTTGGGTAGTGTTAACTCTGCCGCGTGGAGCGCAGGCAAAGCAGAGAGGGGGTATGGCTGGAGTAGTGCGGTTGAGCAGGTGTGTTGTGTGACGCTGCCGCGAGTTGCCGCGCTTTCGGGGTTTGGCAGCATGCTATGATAGTTTCTGACACGGTGTCGCGGACGGGAAGCATTAACTGGCGCACATCAAGAGCCCGTTTCGCCTGGTGACAGTGTCGAGAAGAAGGCGCGCCAACATCCAGCTTCCGCAACAATGAGTAATTGTCGCCACCTCCTCGACCGACGACTTCCAACCTTCAATCAACCAACAAGGAAGACTGCAAGCACGTAAAGTTTTAGAACTGTATGGCAGACCTCAGCTTTTAAAATTGTTGCATCACAAAATTACAGCAACTTAGCATGAACCTTTGTTTCTCATTGTCCCAATTTCATTACCAAGCAGGGTCCCTTCCTTTTCCGAAATGAACCCGAGTCTCGTTGAAATTCAGACGCCAGCATTAAAGTAATATCATTCCGTTTCACTGCTTTAATTTCAAAGTTCAGTTAAGGTATTCATAGCTGGCTACAATATTTAGATTACACAAGCACAAATTAAGAGTGCGAGTTTTGTTAGCATATTTTAGCTTACCTGTGACTGCAGCTCAGCTTGGTACGTACTAAATGTTAATTGTCCAGAATCATTTAATTCCAGTTCAAAGTTAAATCTCTTATTTCTAAATTTCACTATTAATTTCAGTCATTAAATTAACTTTCAGTTTTCCGGTTTTATTCTTTTGCAAAATTAAGTGTAGCGAAATTTATTACTTCTGACAAACATTCAGTTTTCACACAACACACGTCAACCTCTAGTGTCACGCTTTTAGTGCTAATTATATGTGCATTAATCTTTCATTTTCAGTTATTATAGTAGTTGTCCATAGGACTGGCGACCGTAATTTTCCCCAAATCTCAAATATCTAATTAACGCCAATTAATTGTTAACGTAACGACCGCACATTTACTTTCTTTATTAATTTTACCCTTTCTTCAAAATTAATTTCCACCAATTTCATTTGCATTTTTCCTTTCATTTAGATGTAACCTTTTCCTCTCTCTTTACCGACAGATTAACTTCGGTGGCGATTGCTTTTCCCAAATTTCTATTAGGTACACGCGGTTTAATTTTTCACTGTCACTGAGGTCGATAAGTGAGGGGAAGGTTACAAAGGTGTCGATGAAGCCCATGGAAAAACGCGATATGGTTGCCCAGGACATTACCGTAATCGCGCGGTGTTTCATTCACGGAACACAAACTCGGCCAGAAGTCGAGAACTGTACGGCACAAGACTCCTCCGTCCAAATGATGTTCTTCCATTGCTTCATAGTCCACATTGTTTTGGCTACGGCAAGGCATTTGCATCGCTGATGAGTGGTCTCGGAATTGCAGCTCGCCCTGCACCTCCTTGCTCATGGAGTGTCGATTTTTTTTCCCGACAGTGTGAGTGTGGGCGACATTCAGTTCTGCACTGTCTTCTGCAGCTGCTGTTCTCTTATTTTTCATCACAAGCCTCTTCCACGACCTTCGTCACTATCACTCAACACACACTTGCGATCTCGTTGTGAATAAGCAGATAATTTTTTTCCGATTACCCTATATGCTGTGTACATTTTCGATCGGTGACTCTTGAAACACCGTATACTTCAGCTATTTTGGTAACGGACGCATCCACCATGCAAGCACCACCAATTAGTCCCCGTTGGAATTTACTTAGCTCCGAGATAATCAACTGACATCTACACAGAACAATATTCTGACCAACTTACATACTTGGCTAGCATCTGGCATTTATGTTCAAGCATGTATTTCTCGCGGTGTTTCCATATATTTGTCCAAACCCTGTATAGTAAGGAACATGTAGATATTACAAACTGTTGGTTAGAATATTGAAAGAAGTGCGGCAAAGCGCTGATAACATACGTTTCATATCAACTGGTGTGTCTCTGCTCATCTGGTTCCACTGGCCATGACTGGCGGTGTCTTAACAGCGAAATTCTATAATACACTACTGGCCATTAAAATTGCTACACCAAGAAGAAATGAGATGATAAACGGGTATTCAATGAACAAATATATTAGACTAGAACTGACATATGATTACATTTTCACGCAGTTTGGGTGCATAGATCCTGAGAAATAAGTACCCAGAACAACCACCTCTGGCCTTAATAACGGCCTTGATACGCCTGGGAATGCGGTCAAACAGAGCTTGGATGGCGTGTACAGGTACAGCTGCCCATACAGCTTCCACACGATACCACTGGCGTATTGTGAAGAGCCAGTTGCTCGGCCACCATTGACCATACGTTTTCAGTTGGTGAGAGATCTGGAGAATGTGCTGGGCAGGGCAGCAGTCGTATATTTTCTGTATCCAGAAAGGCACGTACAGGACTTGCAACATGCGGTCGTGCATTATCCTGCAGCAATGTACGGTTTCGCAGGTATCGAATGAAGGGTAGAGCCACGGGTCGTAACACATCTGAAGTCTAACGTTCACTGTTCAAAGTGCCGTCAATGAGAACAAGAGGTGACCGAGACGTGTAACCAATGGCGCCCCATACCATCACGCCGGGTGATACCCCAGTATGGCGATGACAACTACACACTTCCAATGTGCGTTCACCGCGATGTCGCCAAACACGGAATCGACCATCATGATGCTGTAAACAGAACCTGGATTCATCCGAAAAAATGGCGTTTTGCCATTCATGCACCCACGTTCGTCGAGTACACCATCGCAGGCGCTCCTGTCTGTGATCCAGCGTCAAGGGTAACCGCAGCCATGGTCTCCGAGATGATAGTCCATGCTGCTGCAAACGTCGTCGAACTGTTCGTGCAGATGGTTGATGTCTTGCAAACGTCCCCACCTGTTGACTCAGGGATCGACACGTGGCTGCACGATACGTTACAGCCATGCGGGTACGATGCCTGTCATCTCGATTGCTAGTGATACGAGGCCGTTGGGATCCAGCACGGCGTTCCGTATTACCCTCCTGAACCCATCGATTCCATATCTGCTAACAGTCATTGGATCTTGACCAACGCGAGCAGCAATGTCGCGATACGATAAACCGCAATCGCGTTAGGCTACAATCCGACCTTTATCAATGTCGGATATAAGATGGTACGCATTCTCCTCCTTACACGAGGCATCAAAACAAAGTTTCACGAGGCAACGCCAGTCAACTGCTGTTTGTGTATGAGAAATCGGTTGGAAATTTTCCTCACGCCATCACGTTATAGGTATCGCCACGTCATCTTCGTGGTGTACCAAATTTAATGGCCAGTAGTGTAGATATGCTCCGCCGTAGCCCGGACCCGCTGCGCTAGTTTCCGGTATGCTTGATAAAGTGCACCACGCGACGTACTGTGCGTAGCGAAATTTGTTGTCACAAGAAGGTGGACGACCACTGCTTCTGCTATAATCGTCAAACAGGAAGCTCCTTGTCTTCTCTGACATATGCACTATGTAAACCACTGAAGAGAATAGCAGAGAGTACTTACCACTACTTTTAGGGCTTCTTTCTGTTCCATTCGCCTATGAAGAACGGGAAGAATGGTTAATTGCCTCTTTGAATTCTGTTATTAGCCTAATATTGCCTTGGCGGTCCACGTGTGAGCGATACATAGGGGGATGTAGGACATTCCTAGATACGTCACTTATTGGTAGTTCTTGTAGATTTTTATGTGTGCTTTCAAGGGATAGTCCTACCTTCCAACGTCTGCCAGTTCAGGGTTTTCAGCAACTGCGTGATGCTCTCCCGTGGGCCAAACAAAGCTCTGACCTCAGGTGCTGACCTTCTCTGTACGCATTCAATATCCACTGATGTTAATATGAAATATGGGTCTCACACACTTGAGCAACATTCTAGGATGGATTGCGCGAGTGTTTTGTAAGCAAGCTCCTATGTAGGCATATTTTCTCATTATGATATAAATGAACCGAAGTCTACTAAGTACTTCACCTACTAATCAGACTGCGTGATCGTTCCACTTTACATACCTACAAATTGTTGCACTCATATTTGTGATTGACGTATTTCAATTGTGACTGATGCTGCAGTCAAAGGATACTTCTTTCCTCTTTTTCGTTTTATGAAGTAGACAATTTAGCGTTTCCGAACATTTAAAACGAGTTGCCAATTTTTCCATCATTTTCAAATCTTATCAAGATTTATTAAATTACACTGGAGATAATACTGCAGCCAGCCATAAGTTATTTTTGAAATGAGTGTACTGTACCATTACTAGTTTCGCTCTGAGCCCATCGTTAAGTGGTAGCGTTGACTTCTTCGGAAGTTTTACATTTGTATCTCCATCAAAAGCCCACATTTACATATTGAAAACAGAGGTTTTATTTTCTTTTACAATCCATGATGATTTATAAAACTAGCTATGATACAATAAAATTATTTAAAAAGCTTGTGACTGGTAGCAATATTTCGTACATTGTAATTTTCGAAAACAGCTGTGTTGTTTCCTAACCAAAATGGATAAAACAATTATTAATATCTGACTAAATACATGTGTAGGTTTTTCAGATAACAGCTCATTATAGGTAACTGTGACATCTATGGAATGTCTAAGGTTACACAATTGTAATTTCCTATAGACTATGAAGGTACAACTTGAACAGCAAGGGTACCGAAACATTTCCCTGGGTAATGCCTGTAGTTACTTGTACATCATTCGATGACTCAATTCAAGATAACATGCCTGCTAGGAAATTCTTAATACAGCCACAAATTTAGTTTCATTACCTCATTTGATCGTACTTTAGTCAATAAGCCTCCTCTGGCAATGTTCCCCCAGGTGGAAATCGGTATTAAATATTTCACTGAAGACATTTGCAGAATCATGTTTATTTGAGTCGCAGAAGCACGTCACGAACATGCAGAAATACTTTCGCTAGCAGATTCTTGAAGAGAGACGGAAACCATCCCGCAGAGGCTATCTTATAGTTTTGAGAACCAATGTTGTGTGAGGAGTGTAAGAATCGCACTGTGTCGCAGAAACGTATCCCGGGCTGTGTGAAATACAATTTTATTTTATTTTAATTTTTTTTAGAACGAACCATACTATTTTACAAGGGGTGTCGAAGGGGCTGCCTGGTTTCAGGCTCTAGAACAACCACTCAAAAGAGTTGTTGTCAAAGTCTCAAACATACATTTTTAACGAACTGGATGTGTGGCTGGCACCGATGGTATTGCCGACCTGAGGTCTTAGAGAAATCTTTTGCTGTTTTATTCCCGCACATTGCAATACTGCATCCATCTGTGTTTCACAGGACTGCTGAAAAAGCGTAAGTGCCTTTCGCTGCTTCTGATCACGTTCAAGTGAGGTTTTGAGCAGTACCTAGTGGTTCCACCCTGTGTACCAGCCCTGCCCTCCAAAGAGGTCAAATCACGTTCAATGAGTTTGCAGTCCCACGAGTGAAGCATCTGGGTGAGGGGGTGGGTGTATGAGGGGGAGGGGGGGAGGAGAGGAGAAAAGGTCAGCAGTGTCTAACGTTGACAAGAACCTGGTCCTGCTCATCGTACTGCAAACTGTCGTCTCCGATCGCGAAACGTCCCAAACGTTCCAAACGGAAGGGGTCGTCTCATTCACGCTTTTTATGCAACCACCTGAGGGCCTTCCGCGTCGGTTATAAGCGGTGGTGTGTCTGAAATTTCAACAGTGGGTGTTGCGTTTCTGACTTCCATCGCAAAGGCGTAAAACGAAGGAATGAAATGTGGGAAAGGGATGTGTGACGACCTTCCCATCGTGTGACACACCACGATGGCGGTGGGCAGAATTGTGGTGTAATTTGGTGCCAGTGTGACATCACGACCCCCCCCTCCCCCAACCGCATATGTGCTTCTGAGCTGTGGCCTTTTTTTCGCGTATGTCGACACTTTGCTGTATGAAGCGTCGTAGGGCGTCACGCTCTTGCACCATTATAGAGGAAGTTTGCAGGCACATTTGAGCCTCATTCCAAACTTCTGTTCGCAAAGGGAGTCAGTTACGGACGAGGAAAAAGTGACACGTGTTCTTGCGCAGTGTATATGAGATATCTGACGCTACAGCTGTACTAGAGGAAGCACTCCGTCTTCAGCCCAGAAATGGCCCATCGGGACCATCCGACCGCCGTGTCATTCACAGTTGAGGATGCGGATAGTAGGGGCATGTAGTCAGCACACCACTCTCCCGGCCGTTATGATGGTTTTCTTTGACTGGAGCCGCTACTATTTGGTCTAGTAGCTCCTGAATTGGCATCATGAGGCTTAGTGCACCCCGAAAAATGGCAACAGCGCATGGCGGCTGGATGGTCACCCATCCAAGTGCTGGCCACGCCCGACAGTGCTTAACTTCGGTGATCTCACGGGAATCGATGTATCCACTGCGGCAAGGCCGTTACCGTACTAGAAGAAGGACAAATAATGGTTTGTGGACAATAACGTTCCTAGAGTGGACAGCTTGCACTGAGCTGCGACCTGAACCCAATGGAACACTTGAGATGAGGCAGAGTGTCGACTTCGCTCCAGACCCCTGCGTCCAGCATCACTACTTTCCCTGGTTTCGATTATTGAGGTAGAATCGACTGCCATTCCTTCACAGGCATTCAGACACCCCACCAAAACTGTCCCCACAAGAGTTAAAAAGTCGTCGTAAAAATGTGGACACCCCCATATTAGTGTCAACTGATAGATGTCCCGATACTTTTGATCAGATATGTATTTTCGTTGCTATTTATTTATTTAGCGTATGGCAAGTACAAATCACGTTTATAGAGAAATAAGCTGCTACAATAACTTTATAACTTTCGCACTAAAAAACAAGACATAAAGAATTAAATACAGTTATCTCATGAACAACATATATATAATTACAAATTAACATTTAGTTTTTTAATATATTGAACTGCACTTCGAGTCGCATCCAGGAAGTCCGTTGTTTGACCTGAGTAGGCTCTCAGGGGGCACTCTGCAATGATGTGCCGGATCGTCTGCTTCTCAGCGCCGCAGTCGCACTTTGGGGATGGTGCTCTTCCCCATTTGTGTAGAGAGTCCGCACATCGACCGTGGCCCGTCCTGATCCTGTTGAGGATGGTCCAGGTTTTACGTGGCAAGCCAAAGCCTGGAGGTCTGTTCGACGGTTTCAGTAACGTGTTTACCTGTGGTGGTGCTGATTCTTCCCATTCCACTTTCCAGCGTTCTTCAAGACAGAAACCATTTTCCTCCAGATCTTTGGCCCTTATAAGAGGTGGATGTCTAGAGCGCAATCTATCTCTGTCAATGCCATTGCACAAAACGTGAATCGGAAGTTGCTGGTTGTCTTGTTTTTTTTTTTTTTTTTTAAATTATCCGAGAAGTGCATGTTCTCTTCGTAAGTGAGGTGGCGGTATGTGGCTCAGTACAGGTAGCCAGTGAATGGAGGTTGATTTTATTGTACCTGAAATAATCCTCATAGTTTGGTTCAGTACTGTGTCCACCATCGTGGTGTGAGCGCTCTTTAGCCAAACAGGGGACAGTACTCTGCCGCAGAGTAGACAAGTCCTAAAGCAGAGCATCGCACGGTAGAGGCGAGGCGGAGGAGCTCCAGCTGGTACCACATAGTTTCTGAATGATATTGTTCTTAGTACGGATTTTTGCACCAGTGTTGATGAGGTGTTGTTTGTAGCTCAGGGTTCTATCTAATGTCACTCCAAGGTATTTTGGATTTTTATTATAAGGCAGAATATTGTTATCAAAATATATCTTAAGGCGTCTGTTAGCCAATTTATTATTCAGCTGGAAACACATAGTCTCAGTTTTAGTTGGACTAGGTTGTAGTCTCCATTCACGAAAGTACGTTCCCAGCAAGGACAAGTCGCTTGTCAGGACAGTCTCAGTATGCTCCATATCTCGATGTTGTGTAGCTATGGCCCATTAATCTGCATATCCAAACTTTTCAGAATTAGTATTAGGCATATCGGCTATATACATGCTGAAAAGTAGCGGTGCCAGGACTGATCCTTGGGGCAAGCCATTATTGAGCTTCATTGTTTTGCTCCTATAATTTCCAAGTATCAACTGGAATGGTCCGTTGCAGAGCATCTCGTTGATAAGGTTAGCCATTTTCAAACATGGCACGATGCGGAGTGGTTTGTAAATCAGGCCTTGTCTCCATACAGTATCATAAGCCGCTGTCAGGTCTATAAATACCACGGATGTTTTTTCTTGTCTTTGGAAGCCTGCATCGATGTAGGAAGTTAGTGAGAGGACTTGATCTGTGCAGCTCCTGTTTGGCCGGAAGCCTGCTTGTTCCACAGGGATACACTTTCGGATATCTGGACTTATTCTCTTACATATAAGTCTCTCCAGTAGTTTGTAGATCATGCTAAGAAGGTCAATTGGGCGGTAGCTGTTTGGTTGGTCATTCGGTTTACCTGGTTTCAGTATCGCTATGATTTTTGATTTCTTAATGGTATTTGGTATTCTTCCAGTTTCCATCATGCTGGAGAAGAACTGTGCAAGCCATAATTTTTCAAATTTACCGCAGTGAATCAGAAACTCTGGATGAATTCCATCAAAACCTGGGGCTTTCCGTGGCTTGATGTATCTCAGATCCAGTGTTATCTCTTCGATTGAGAAGGGCTGCGAGTGTAGTGAATTGTTTCCTACTAAAGATTTCAACTTTTTAAGTTCCTTTTTAACTTTTATGGTACGAGCTCGATCCTCTGGAGCTCTAGAGGTTTTACTGATGTGCGCCGCAACTGTGTTTGGAGAAATAGAGCTGGTTGGTCGTTGGTTCCTGCTACTGCCACCAAGCTTCCGAAGTAGCGACCACGCATTTCTGCTTGATTTTGTGAAGTCCATTTCCTCAACAGTCTCTATCCATTTAGTGCGCCTGGCAGCGTCCAGACTGTACAATAAGTCATCTACAATCTCCCTATACCTATGCTCTAGGAACTTTTTATAGAAGCGCCCACTCTCTTCGTTCCACGCCGGTACGTATTCTTTTCTAAATCCCCGGGGAATGCTGTTCTTAGCTGAGCTGAAGACTGCTCCCACAAATCTTTTGTAGTTTTTATAAGTTGGAGGTCTCCATCCAAGGCGTTTATCAAGTTTTTCTGAGAAAGTAGCCCAGTCCGCTATCCCAAAGTTCCATCTGGGCCGAGGATACGAGGAAATTAGGGGGATAGTAAGGCCTGTTTCTATGAGCACAGGACGATGTTGGGAGTGAGGGAAGTCCCCAAGTATTCTTCAGGAGGCTGGTATAGGTTTGTTATTAGTGTCAGCCGTAACAGAGCATAGATCAGGGTGGGTTTCAGTTCCCCATGCAGCTGACTTGAATGTACTTTGGTCTTTGGCGTCAAAGATTAGCTGTGTATTGCAATCTTCACCCCATTTCACCAAGTCTTCACGATTCTGGTCAGATGTGCGGTATTTCCACAGTTCGTGGTGGCTGTTGAAGTCACCCACATATATTGTGGGGTAAGGCAGGGGTTGTAGAACTTGTGGAGGCCACGAGTGGCCTGGAGGTTTGTAGATGTGGTTTACTGTTAGTTCACCTACTTTTACAGTAACTTCGTGGATATGACATGTGGTAGATGTAGAAATAAGGACTGCATCCTCTATGTCCTTTCTAACGTACGTTGCTGTACCATAATGCCTGTGACGTGTAGCACCTATCAGGTCATATCCCGTTATTTTACCTCTTGATCTTAGCTGCTCATCGTTATCTGTATGGGTCTCCTGGATTGCAACTATGTCAATGTTGTACAATGTTAAACTTTTATGCATGTATTGGCATTTGGCTTTACTTATGCCTACAATATTAAGTTGGTAGACTCGTAAGATCGGTCCGAGCTGTGTAATCAAGTTGCCCTCAGAAGGACACTCAGCATTTCGTTTTCTGTGAGTCATCGTGAGTTGATTATGACCAGGAGATCGTTTACCAATTGTCTGGTTGCCACTATGGTCATAGTTCATTTAGCGTTACCCAGGGTGCACGTGTAGTTTTCAACTACGGACGCGAACTAGCTTTACACCCCTCCGTTGCTGTACAGTCATACGTACATAATGCTAAACAGTTTTATTACTTTCAGTTCAAAACTGTGCGTGGCCAATCACATCACCAAAGAAAACTGGCCGTTGCACCTGCCGAGTCCCTCACAGTGTATGGCCCATATCGTAGGGTAGGCTACTCTTACACGTGTCAGATGGATAAACATCCAGTGGTTCTAACAGATACATTTTGTTCTCAAAATTCGCTACAGGACGTGAAACCACATTCTTTCTTGGTGTGACCCTCATTACAGCGGATCATCATCTGATATATTTGCTATTAGACAAGTAGGTTATTCTACAGGGTGGTCCATTGATCGTGACCGGGTCAAATATCTCACGAAATAAGCATCAAACGAAAAAACTGCAAAGAACGCTTGAAGGGGGAAATCAGATGGCGCTATGGTTGGCTCGCTAGATGGCGCTGCCATAGGTCAGACGGATATCAACTACGTTTTTTAAAAATAGGAACCCCCATTTATTATTACATATTCGTGTAGTACGTAAAGAGATATTTTGCCCGGTCACTATCAATGGACCACCCTGTTTACAAGACTAATATCAACTTCACACCAGTTCCAGAATGAATTTTCACTCTGCAACGGAGGGTGTGCTGATATGAAACTTCTTGACAGATTAAAACTGTGTGCCAGACCAAGACTCGAACTCAAGACCTTTGCCTTTCGCGGGCAAGTGCTCTACTAACAGAGTTCGCAAAGCAGGACTCACGACTCCTCATGACAGCTTCACTTCCGCTAGTAACTCATCTCCTACCTTCCAAACTTCAGAGCAGCTCTTCTGGGAACCTTGCAAGACTAGCACCCCTGGAAAAAAGGATATTGCCGAGATACGGCTTATGCGAAGTTTGGAAGGTAGGAGATGAGGTACTGGCCGAAGTGAAGTTGTGAGGAGGAATCGTGAGTCGTGCTCAGTTGGTAGAGCACTTGCCTGCGAAAGGTAAAGATCCGGAGATCGAATCTCGGTCAGGCATACAGTTTTAATCTGCGAGGAAGTTTCATACACTCCAGTCATTTGTCAGTATCTATCGACGCTTCGAGAAAATTCTCGCAGTAGATATCAAGAATCTTATTAATTTGTTTTTCTGGTCCAGTTCTCATTCAACTATCCATTTCATAATGATTGACTCCTGACTGAGCTCGTATTCTAGTCACATCGCATGAGGAACATCGATGTATTGTGTCTTGCCGGAATCGTGGACACGTCTGCTTTTATTTATTGTATGAATATCGCATTCTAGTTGAAATGGGAGCGACATACGCTGCAGTATTTAAGAGAAAGAGTGCTGTTTCGAAAAATCTTTGGCGCGTGTCGACTTTCACGAGGCACAGAATCAGACGGTAAGAGAAAAATTTCCTTCCCACAGTTTAAAGATGCAACCTTTCCCAGTTTGCAGGAAGATTGTAGTTATTTTCTGATTAGTTGTTTCATCGCTGTAATTTCGAACGCAAGCCGCTGCGATTGAGCTTCCTGATGTGGGTATCGCGGCGGAGAAAGCACAGATATAAAGCTTGAACTTTTGTTGGTTACACCGTATGTAATTACTAATGATTACTCCTCAGTCTGTAGCCGGCCGCTGTGACCGAGCGGTTCTAGGCTCTTCAGTCCGGAACCACGCTGCTGCTATGGTCCCAGGTTCGAATCCTGCCTCGCAATGCCTGACAGACGACAGCAGAAGTTTGATTTCCTTGTCCACTGAGCGTAATGCACTTTCAAAATGGTTTTCTTGTGACCCAAAGAGCAGTAGCGCGTGTTCCAATAGCTCAGCTTTAGTAAATTCCTCGTATGATGTGGCATTAGACGGAAGCCCTACATCTTTTCTTTCCAACCGTTCAATAATAGAATCCTTTCCTCCTTTTCATGGGTTAATTTCGTGACACTGGATTAATAATTCTGCTTTATGGAGCAGGTTTGTTTGGTAACTTTTTGAGAACGCTCCCGAACCACTCTCCGTAGTTTCTAGCACTCATCTCAGAATGAGAATCTGCTTCCGCTTTTTGTCCAATAAAACACAAAGCAGCATTCTGCATGAAGTCATCTCCGTTCCCAGTGTGGTACATCACAGTCCTTTTTCCAGGATTGGATGGTGTCTGAATTCCTCCTTGCAGCCAGTCCGCTCTTGAACACTTCTTCTGTGATAATCGTATACGTTCTCTGATGCATAAGGCATTTTTGCTCCTGTCATCCAAACTTTCTAGAATGATTGGCAGCACACCAACTCTCGTCACTCTAATAAAAGGTACTCCAGTGTTCCGCAGGTGTCTTATTTTCAGCAAGTCTCTTCTCTTTTCTCTGCTACTCCATTATTTCCCACCAGCACAGAATTCTTTGTTGAACTTTTTATAACTCAAGCTCAATTTCCGAATAGCTCGCCAAAGGATTGTTTCACTAGTATCAGTGAGGTCTTCCATTTCAGTCATCGACTTTTCCAGTACAGCTGCTTTTGTTGGAAACTACTTTTCCACATAGAAATCATGGATTTTCCTTCTGATGACTTCCTGTATAAACTCGTCCAATGCAAACTTCTGTCACCTGACAGAACTATTTTCTAGCGACAGAAGACACGAAAATTATCTGTATTCTATCGCAGTTCGCTTCACTATACTTTTACTAAGACCGAGACGTCAGAAGTTCGCCGGCCGTTGTGGCCGAGCGGTTCTAGGCGCTTCAGTCCGGGACCGCGGGACTGCTACGGTCGCAGGTTCGAATCCCGCCTCGGACATGGATGTGTGTGATGTCTTTAGGTTAGTTAGGTTTAAGTAGTTCTAAATTGAGGGGACTGATGACCTCAGATGTTGAGTACCATAGTGCTTGGGGCCACTTTTGAAACCATGCGTCATTTACGGAGTTGTGAAAAGTCTATCGCGATAAGTACGCGTGCTTACTATGAGGGAGAAGAAAACCTAGGCACGAGCAGCTCCGTATCAAAGCCAGTAGAGAGAACTTATGGTTCATATGGTTTAAATGGCTCTGAGCACTATGGGACTTAACATCTGACGTCATTTACGCTTTTCGTTTTGTTAAAACATATCACCACTAGGCAAAATGTAACAATTTACATACAGCATAATTAGGACAAAACTACCAATAGTTAAGCAAACAAATTTCGTCTGAAAATGGAAAAAGATTGTATCTTTAAAGAAAATTTTTCTTCTATGACTCCTCAAAGTCGACAAGCCCCAAAATATTCTCGGAGAGGCACGCTTTCTCTTAAATATTACCGTTAGTGTCGCCCCCACTTCAGGTAAAAAGTAATATTCACGTACCAAATAAAAGTAGACATTTCCACGATTCCGGCAAGGTACAACATATCGATGTTCGTCCTGTGGTGTAGCCAGAATGTGAGCTCTAAATCAGGGGTCAATCATTATGAAATAGTAGTAATGTTTACGGTGGCTATAATCAAACTTGAGAGGGTTCCCATGACAAACGAGTGACCATAGAACAATGGTAAATTGTGGAAAGATTTTTAAGAACTTGCGGAAGAGAAATAACAAGTTAACCATTGAAAGAAATATATTTTAACTTCGACAGGAGAAGGTAACATCAGTTAATTGCGTACCATGTTCACGTCCTAGTTACATACGTTGCTCAGTGTGGCGTCCATCTGCATCCATGACCTGGAACCCCACTACAGATTGCTCTAGTACTGTCCCAAACAACGGTGGGCCATGGAATATTCAGCTGTCGTGACACAGCTCGTGCACTGCTTGAAAATCGCACATTGCCTCTAGCATTCTGAGCCACAGCAACAGCAACTTCAACCATTTGTGGCGCAATTGGCCGTCGGCCACTCCCAGGAGCAGTTCCCAAACTGCTAGTTTCCGAATCGTGTACTTCAACCCCTGTACGGAAAGAATCGTCTCTGTATTGCTTTAATGCGTCGATACTCGCGAAGAGCAGCACCACTGTTTTGATCAAACAGCTTTACGAGTAAAGCCCTGCTCACCTTGCCCAGACCAATTTTGACCGTACTTCTTTTTCTGTTCTTTAAAATCAATACTTTGTTATAATGACGGTAGTATCTGTTCCCGAAAGAACAGTTACCATTGATGACCATGCAGCTTTGCTAGAAATGAAATGATAATTAAGTGGACACCCTAGCTGCAAACAGGCGTTGATATACATCATTGGGGACATGTTGAAAATGTGTGCCGTGACCGAGACTCGAACCCGGGATCTCCTGCTTACAAGGCAGACGCTGTATCCATCTTTTTTTTTTTTTAAATCTCATTTTGCTCGTGTTTGTTCGTTGTATCTGCCCGCGGCGGACGTCGCAAGACGCCCTTTTAAGTTCGTTGTTGATCCATTAACTCAGTTTTTTTATTACAGAGGGCAGCTAACCCTCTGACCGAACACGCTGACCTACCGTGCCGGCGTAAAGGTTCAAATGGCTCTGAGCACTATGGGACTTAACTGCTGAGGTCATCAGCCCCCTAGAACTTAGAACTACTTAAAGCTAACTAACCTAAGGACATTACACTCATCGATGCCTGAGGCAGGATTCGAACCTGCGACCGTAGCGGTCGCGGGGTTCCAGACTGTAGCGCCTAGAACCGCTCGGCCACTCCGGCCGGCTTGTAAATCAGGTAAGTATCTGAGCCACCGAAGGCACATAGGACAGTGAGCCTGCAGGGATTTATCCCTTGCGCGCTCCCCGTGAGACCCAAATTCACAGCATGTCCACACCACTATATTCGTAGTGCGCCATGTACACAGGAGATCCTGGGGTCGAGTCCCGGTCGGGGCACACATTTACATCATGTCCCCAATGAAGTATATCAGCGCCTGTTGGCAGATAGGGTGTCCATTTAATTATCATTTCATTTCTAGTAAAGCTCCATGGTCATCAACGGTAATTGTTCTTTCGGGAACGATTACTACCGTCATATATAGTTAAGATATGGCTTCCCGGCCATTGACTTTCTTGTGCGAACGCACACGCTATGCCCGAACTCGTACGGGACTTGGTAGATTAATGTGCCACGAGTAATGAGTATGATGGGCAAACATCTATTAGGCGCACTACGAATGTAGTGGTGTGGACATGTTGGGAATGTGGGGTCTCACGGGGGCGTGCAAGGGGTAAGTCCCTGCAGGCACAGTCGGCTCTCAGCCGTGATACCGTGCAGACGGGCTCGGCGCGACGGGCAGTGCTCCGCAGGTGTTGTTGTTTACCCGCTAGCGCGCGGTCGCGTCGTTGTATGTCGTTGTATTGCCTTATAGTACATGTACTGACCCGTCATCGCGTTCTCATA
This sequence comes from Schistocerca gregaria, assembly GCF_023897955.1. NCBI lineage: Eukaryota > Metazoa > Arthropoda > Insecta > Orthoptera > Acrididae > Schistocerca > Schistocerca gregaria. The sequence goes on from NC_064921.1 coordinate 208,108,582, forward strand.
TCGAAAAGGTACAATCAAACTAACGTTCAGCGCATCGTACACGAGACCGGAGGCCCATGCAATTGAACGGTTTCTACGAGACATCATGCACATAGAACCACAAGAACTGATAGGCATTCATCTGTCTATTGTAACCAGCACAGTGTACCTCTAACTGATTGACGAAGTAGCCTGCGACAGATTACTCCAACGATCTGCAAACGGCTTTCGCTTCTGTCACGCAGACGGTAACGTGAGCGTGGTAGGAGTCGACCTTGCTGGTCTGGGGGTGCGTACCATGCGCATCTTTGAAACTACCGTTCGAAGTTCCTCTCAACCTTGTCGTTGATGCGCTGCGGCCATACGGCACAGTTCTGAGCCACACAGAGGAGAAATGGAACACATTCGAAACGTACCCTGTCCTTAACGGGGTACGACAAGTGCGCATAGAACTTAAGAAGCACGTTCCATCATATATTTTCGTTGGTGGCTGCCGCGCGATTGTTATATATGACGGACAACTGAGGACCTGCTCGGGCTTCGGCCAGGAGGGCCATGTTAGAACTGAGTGTCTGCAGCGCCGCCTCGTTCAGGTGCCCCGCAATGAACTTCCTCAACGATCCACTATGACCTCTCTCCCGGTAACATATGTGGAGGCGGCACAACATGATGTGATGGATGATCAAAACCTGCTACCTCCTCAAGCCGGTGCCAGCTCTGTTGGATAGTCAGCGCCTTCGACGACGCCGCAGCCCAACGGTGCAGAGGTTCCTACAGCATCTGCCCACCGCAGCGTCGTGGGCGCCCAGCCACCGTCACTGTCGGGATCGGACACAGGGATTCCTGGTGACCGAGACTGTGTCGAGCCCCGCCCTCCAGTGGATGTCGAATCTCGGACCCGAAAGCAAAAATCACCCAAGCGACAGAAGAATAGGCGACTGTCAGTTGAAGAACAGGACAGGGACGTGAAGGGGGCGGAAGACATCGACTTCGTTGACTCGTCCACAATTGCAACGGACTCCAGTGGCATCATTCACCAGAAGGTGCCTGAAGACAAGGAACACACTCCTAAATTTGGTGGCCCAGAAAACGAGGCGCATTGCGCCGACTCCCAAAATGTGGGCTCCTGTGAAAGCGACCAACCACCAATGACATCACAATCGTCTCTTGGTGATTGGGCAGACGATATGGAGGCGGATTATTCGCAGCAAACATCGATATCTCCACCAGAGCCCATGGCTGACATTGAGCCCGGAGGGATGTGCCAGTCAGGGACTCATACGACACAGTAAGGCACAGCATGCAGATGGTTGACTGTGTGGTGTGTGAGATCGCTGTGGGCTTGCATCGGCACACTGCCTCCGCCACTTGATATGTCTCAGCCATACCGTGTAGGAACAGTCAATGTAAATGGTGTCCACTCCACTGTCAAGACCCGCATGTTACACGACTTGATCAGACATTGCCCTTCTCCAGGAGGTCCGTCCCGAGCTGCTTTAGACCTATATGGCTACACCACCTACAGCCTACCCTTAGGTGATGGCGCAGGAGGAACGGCCATCCTTCTCCGAGATGGCATTGACGCGACGGATGTGACGTACTTGCGGAACGGGCGAGGCATCGCACTCACACTTGGCGCAGTCCGCCTCATTAACGTCTACGCTCCCTCCGGTAATTCGCACCATGGTGACAGGCATGTCTTCTATTCGGAGGAGGTAGCCCCACTTTTGCAAGGAAATATGGTCCATTACATAGTGGGCGGCGATTTTAACAGTGTTCTGCGGCCCGAGGACCAGCTACCGCATTACGTCCCATGCCCGCCTCTGCAAGCATTGATACGTGACCTCGCGCTCCACGACACATGGCTCTTACATCATGGGACCCAGAGTGGATATACGCACTTTACCAACCATTCTGCCAGTCGTCTGGACCGGATATACGTCTCGCGTGGCCTCCGCACAGCAACCCGTGATGCAGAACTCTGGCTGACGGCCTTCACGGACCATCTCGCGTACATCTGCACTGTCACCTTACCCCGACAACTCACAAGACGCAGCGAGGGCCCGTGGACGCTGAACGTCTCCCTCCTTCGCGAGGAAGCGTGTCGGCGAGCAGTCACTGACACGTGGCGTCGATGTATCAGACGCCTGCCCATGTATGCTTCCACGTTGCTGTGGTGGTTGGGATGTGTCAAACCTGCACTCAGAAAGACCTTGATGACCTACGGGCGTGACAGATCGAACTGGCAAAGGGCAACATCGGAATTTTACTATACAGTGTTACGTGAGCTGGCGACGCAACCGCCGTCTCCCGAACGTCAGATGTCCGTACAACGCATCAAAGCTCGTCTACTCCGCATCAGGACAGAGCAGCTAGAAGGTGTCCGCATCCGTGCGCGAGTGCAAGACTGTATCCCCGACGAAACGGCGTCAGTGTATCACATTGTGCGCGAGAGGCGCCACCGCAAACGTCAGCTCATAACGGCCGGAAACACGGAGGAGGGCGGCCGCGCAGTGACACAAACGGACATCGCGCACACGTTTGCCGGACACTATGGGATCTTGTACATGGAAGATCCGCGAAATGTACGTGATTATGACGAGCTGCTGCACGATTTTCCCGCCCCTCGGGACGTGGCACCCGATGATAGTCTGCTGTTGCCCATTACACCCGACGAGCTGACATCGGCCTTGGCACGTGGAGCACCGAACAAGTCGCCTGGACCGGACGGTTTACCCCTGGAATTCTACCGCACTTTTCACAACCTTATGGGCGACAAGTGGCTTCAAATGTTTCACTGTCCCCACAGAATTCACAGAAGGCATGTTGATCCCAGTACTGAAACCGAATGGTGGTTTTAGGTGGCAGACTTTCGCCCACTCACACTCCTCAACAACTACAAGATCTTCGCCCGTATCCTCCGCGCGCGTCTCCACACCGCTATCGGGAAAGCCATCCACACCGATCAGACATGTTTAGGTGGTGTCAGCAACTTTTCATACGGCGCTAGGAGCATACCGCGACGTAATTGCTTTGACGGCGACCTGCAAAATACGAGGTGCCCTTGTCGCCGTAGATTTTGACCACGCATTCGACCGCGTCGACCACGGCTTCTTACGCGCAGTTTTGCAACAAATAGGCCTCTCTCCGGAGTCTGCACAGGTGGTGCTTCGACTGGTCCACGGAGCGCGCTCCCGCAAGATGGTCAATGGTTATCAGTCTGGTCACATTGTTGTTGGACGGTCAGTGTGACAAGGATGCCCCCTGTCGAGTATATTATTTGCTGCAGGGCTTGAACCAGCTTTACATGGTCTACGGCAGCGATTAACTGGTATCTCCTTGCGGGACGTGATCTTTCGTTGTGGTGCATTCGCCGATGACGTGGTGTTCCTGGCCAGATCAGAGGATGGAATACATATGGCGCTACAGTGGCTACGCCAGTACAGGGCGGTCGCTGGGAGCGTCATCAACGTGAAGAAGACAAAATACATGGATGTCGGAGGGGGGCTTTCCCACTCAACGGCGGTGCCCTTTGACAAGGTGCCCGTACTCAAGTGTTTAGGAGTGCAATTCTATAGCAATGTCCACCGCACGGCGGCGGCTACGTACCGTCGGCTCCTACACCAGACACGTGCTCTGCTGCAGGACAACAAACTGCGTCGCTTCGATATGCTCCTCAGAACACGTTATGTCAACACCTATCTTGTCTCAAAACTGAACTATTTTGCGCATATCCTTCCCTTGACGGCTACGATGGCCGACAGATTTCAAGCAGCATATGGGCAGTTTGTAAGCGCCGGTCTTGTTTTTAAAGTCCGATACGTCACCCTGACACTGCCGCAGCGGGCGGGCGGTATCGGTTTAATTCATGTATACAACCGTGCGCGATCACTTTATCTCAACACTATGCGTCGCACGTGGACCTCTGCCCACGCCACTCTGACGGGCACCCTGATAGCGGAAGTGGCACCACACTCTCTGCATCCCCCGGTTTCTGTAGGACACATTTCACCGGCACTCACCTACATCAGAGAGTTCTTGATTGACTTCAGCTACTTACGGTCAGAACTTTCGACGACACGGAAGCCCAGCACGAAAGACTATTATCGCCTCTATCAACAGCAGCAACCTGTAAATACGGTCGCCCACAGACATCCTTAAGTTGCCTGGAACACGGTGTGGAGAGCGGTACACCCGCCTTTTCTATCTACGACGGTGCTTTCATTGTGGTACGTGGTTGTGAATGGGAAGTTCGCTACTCGTCAGAGGTTACATTCCATACATCTGACGGACGACCCCTTGTGTCCGACATGCTCAGTCGTTGACTCTGATTCACACCGTCTGACGTGTGCCGCGACCAGCAAGTGCTGGCTACTGACGCAGCGCATGCTGGCGTTACTCTTGCGGCGATTGCCGGAGTCTATCTTGTATTGCGCCCCGACGGCGTATACTTTCCATCAACCAGAACGAACGCCGTTAACTGGCTAAAAGGCATGGCCGTTTACTACGTATTTGGCGATGCTCCCAAAGGCACACTCGACTTTTGGTCCTTACTGATGACGACACATGCAGCTTTCAGCCGCCACCCGAAGTAATGAACTCGTTTCGCAAATTATTTAGGTCCATTATTTTCGGATCCTCCTGCTCACAGGGGCGTTCCGGGTATGAGACGCTGAAAATGAAGAAGAATCCTGGAGCATATTGATCCTCTACGGACGGAATAGGGGGCGGGGGGGGGGGGGGAGGGGGGGGGGAACCCCTCCCAGCAGACGAGAAAACGACTCTGACGCTCGGCTACGGCAGTTGTAGGATCTTTCTTTGTAATGAAACAAAAATAAATCTATAAATACAATACAAAATGAAAAAAAATTAAAAATGTTCCAAAAATTTAAAGAAATAAATAAATAAAACAACATCGACAAACCCACTACATCCTCTTCCTGATCCTTCGATCCTCGACCTTGAACAGGTTGCTGGGGCGTGGCGGCGGGATGGCCAGGCTTCGGGTGTCGTCCTGCTCCTGCACCGGTTCATTTTTGTAAGAAAAAAAAAAAAGATGGATAGAGCGTCTGCCATGTAAGCAGGAGATCCTGGGTTCGAGTCCCGGTCGGGGCACGCATTTTCAACATGTCCCCAACGAAGTATATCAACGCCTGTTTGCAGCTAGGGTGTCCATTTAATTATCATTTCATCAATACTTTGTAATTTTTAATTTTGTAATTTCATTTTTTATAATTTCAAGAAATATTACAACCGTATCTTAAACAGAAAAGGAAAAAAATACCTCCACGCAGCCCCAGCGCCACGTGGTGCTGCATGAGCAGCGGTGTCTGCGACCTCGGCCGCACAGTGAAATTTCGTTGAGCGGTGGGGGCAGTGGGTACCGGCTAACCGGACTGGGTGGATCACTATGGCTTACACAAAAGTTATCAGACAGCAAACGCCGGTTGTCTAAAAGAGGCCTTGAAAAAAGTTAATAAAAATTGCAGCCTTGCCTGCAACTGTAATGACGCCAATGCTTCTGCTTCAACCTTACGTCACAGTACCAGTACCGACGCCTAACGGTGAGTCACGACACTGTCGGTAGTGACAACGCAAATCTTGTAGGGCACAGTCTAAAATCACTTCTACGAAATTGTGTACCCGTACTAGAAATACTTTCCCGTCTACACTGGAGCAGACAGCGAAAGTTTAGTTGTAACCACCCTTTCGTTTCTGCAGTTCTTTTATTAGTGTGCAGAATTATCGCACTTGTATTTACGTGCGTTTATTGTGATAATGACTGATCGATAGCATGGAAGGTCATAGAATCAATCTCTGAGGCAGTTCTCGACTACGGAGTTTCTTAATAAGAATGAAGAGTATTCCAGTTAGTGAAACGACTATCAACTCCGCGTGTCATCTCCTCCTGCATTTTGTATTTTATTGTTTACCCGATTCTGGAAAATATTTTCACTTCCTTCTACTACAGAATAACTTGGAAACACAGGCCGATTCCGTGTTGTACCGAAAAATTTACAGACGCTGTTATGAGTTGTTTTCTCATTGTTCTGCCAAAATGTAACCATGTCTTGTGGGTTGTTAGGTACTAACTGGGTTTGTTACCTCAGTTACCTTTGTGACTATACTACTGATAATATCTGAAAGCCCAAAGAAGTGCATATATTACACAGTGTGCTGCGTTTCCATTGTGAGCTTTAATAGTTTAATCTCTTGAGTTTCTGGGTCTTAATTTAATATATAATAGTAGGGTTGTTGATAGTTTGGAGCTCCAACGTTAGGCGCGTTATGGGACCCCATAGGACATGGCTGCCAAGAAGGGAAAGAAAACCAATGTGCACTCGGTGTGCATAGCGTGTGGAGTCATTCCAGACCTGGAACGGATCCTCCGAGATGTCATGAAGAGCACAGAGTGCAGCCAACTGCAGGTGGTACCAATGATGTGCGTCACTTTGGATCAGAAGAGATTCGCTCTGGTTTCGAGCGGCTAACAGAAGTGGTAAAAGCTGCCAGTCTTGCTTGCAAGATGAAAGCAGAGCAGCGTAGTCGACAGGATTGATTGCACACCTTTGGTGCAGAGCCGAGTGGAGGGTCTAAATCAGAGGCTCAGACGGTTCTACGACCATGCAGGCTGCAGATTCCTCGACTTGCGCCAAAGGGTGGTTGGGTTTCGGGCTCCGCTGATTAGGTCAGGTGTCCAATACACGCAGGAGGCGGCTGCACGGGTAGCAGGGGCTGTTTGGTGTGCACTGGGTGGTATTTTAGGTTAGAGGGTCTTGGGAAAAGACAAGAAGAGCTTCAGTCACGAAGGGTACTGAGCGAACGCAGGAAGAACGTAGGTACAGGAACCATCGGTATAACAGTTGTAAATTGTCGTAGCTGTGTTGGGAAAGTACCAGAGCTCCGAGCGCTAATAGAAAGCACTGATGCTCAAATCGTCATAGGCACTGAAAGCTGGCTAAAGCCGGAGACAAGCTCACTGTTGACAACCGAAATAAAATAAAAATTGGATACTTTTACCGACATCCCAATTCAGATGATACAGTTGCTGAAAGGTTCAAAGAAACATTGAGTTTGATTTCAAAAATTGTACGATTATATTTGGTGGTGACTTTATGTACCCTCGATATGTTGACAAAAATACATGTTTATTTCCGGAGGTATGCTTCAAACATCATCCAAAACTGCGCTAAACGCATTCTCTGAAATCCGGCCGCTGTGGCCGAGCGGTTCTAGGGGCTTCAGTCCGGAACCGCGGGACTGCTACGATCGCAGGTTCGAATTCTGCATCGGGCATGGATGTATGTAATGTCCTTAGGTTAGTTAGGTTAAGTAGTTCTGAGTCTAGGGGACTAATGACGCCATATGTTAAGTCCCATCGTGCTCAGAGCCATTTGAAGAATTTTATGAGTGCTATTCACAAGGGATTTCAGATTGATTCAGTATGTCTGGATTTCCGGAAGGCCTTTGGCACTTAGTAGCAACAGCAATTGAGATATTCGTACCTCATAAATTGGTAAGAGATGGAACGGATCCCCCGTCGTACACAAAAATGGTCCGAACGCTGTTGCAGAGGCAACGGAAAAAGCATGCGATGTTCAGAAGAACGCGAAATCCCGAAGATGGGCTAAAATTTACAGACGCGCGAAATTTGGCACGTACTTCGATGCGAGATGCCTTTAATAGGTTCCACAACGAAACATTGTCTCGAAATTTGGTAGAAAATCCGAAGAAATTCTGGTCGTATGTAAAGTACACAAGCGGCAAGACGCAGTCAATACCTTGGCTGCGCAGTGCCGATGGTACTGTTATCGACGACTGTGCCGCTAAAGCGGAGTTATTGAACGCAGTTTTCCGAAATTCCTTCACCAGGGAAGACGAATGGAATATTCCAGAATTTGAAACACGAACATCTGCTAGCATGAGTTTCTTAGAAGTAGATACCTTAGGGGTTGCGAAGCAACTCAAATCGCTTGATACGGGTAAGTCTTCAGGTCCAGATTGTATACCGTTTAGGTTCCTTTCAGATTACGCTGATACTATAGCTCCCTACTTAGCACTCATATACAACCGCTCGCTCACCGATAGATCTGTACCTACAGATTGGAAAATTGCGCAGGTCGCACCAGTGTTCAAGAAGGGTAGTAGGAGTAATCCATTTAACTACAGACCTATATCATTGACGTCGGTTTGCAGTAGGGTTTTGGAGCATATACTGTATTCAAACATTATGAATCACCTCGAAGGGAACGATCTATTGACACGTAATCAGCATGGCTTCAGAAAACATCGCTCTTGTGCAACGCAGCTAGCTCTTTATTCGCACGAAGTAATGGCCGCTATCGACAGGGGATCTCAAGTTGATTCCGTATTTCTAGATTTCCGGAAAGCTTTTGACACCGTTCCTCATAAGCGACTTCTAATCAAGCTGCGGAGCTATGGGGTATCGTCTCAGTTGTGCGACTGGATTCGTGATTTCCTATCAGGAAGGTCGCAGTTCGTAGTAATAGACGGCAAATCATCGAGTAAAACTGAAGTGATATCAGGTGTTCCCCAGGGAAGCGTCCTGGGACCTCTACTGTTCCTGATCTATATAAACGACCTGGGTGACAATCTGAGCAGTTCTCTTAGACTGTTCGCAGATGATGCTGTAATTTACCGTCTAGTAAGGTCATCCGAAGATCAGTATCAGTTGCAAAGCGATTTAGAAAAGTTGCTGTATGGTGTGTCAGGTGGCAGTTGACGCTAAATAACGAAAAGTGTGAGATGATCCACATGAGTTCCAAAAGAAATCCATTGGAATTCGATTACTCGATAAATAGTACAATTCTCAAGGCTGTCAATTCAACTAAGTACCTGGGTGTTAAAATTACGAACAACTTCAGTTGGAAGGACCACATAGATAATATTGTCGGGAAGGCGAGCCAAAGGTTGCGTTTCATTGGCAGGACACTTAGAAGATGCAACAAGTCCACTAAAGAGACAGCTTACACTACACTCGTTCGTCCTCTGTTAGAATATTTCTGCGCGGTGTGGGATCCTTACCAGGTGGGATTGACGGAGGACATCGAAAGGGTGCAAAAAAGGGCAGCTCGTTTTGTATTATCACGTTATAGGGGAGAGAGTGTGGCAGATATGACACACGAGTTGGGATGGAAGTCATTACAGCATAGACGTTTTTCGTCGCGGCGAGACCTTTTTACGAAATTTCAGTCACCAACTTTCTCTTCCGAATGCGAAAATATTTTGTTGAGCCCAACCTACATAGGTAGGAATGATCATCAAAATAAAATAAGAGAAATCAGAGCTCGAACAGAAAGGTTTAGGTGTTCGTTTTTCCCGCTCGCTGTTCGGGAGTGGAATAGTAGAGAGATAGTATGATTGTGGTTCGATGAACCCTCTGCCAAGCACTTAAATGTGAATTGCAGAGTAGTCATGTAGATGTAGATGTACCACACAAGTGGCTTGTAGTGAAATTGCTTGATTATGGAATATCGTCTCAGTTATGTGACTGGGTTTGTGACTTCCTGTCAGCGAACTCACAGTTCGTAGTAACTGACGGAAAGTCATCAGGTAAAGCAGAAGTTATTTGTGGCTTCCCCTAGGTAGTGTTATAGGCCCTTTGCTGTTCCTTGCCTGTATGAAAGATTTGGGAGACAATCTGAGCAGCGTTCTTGGGTTGTTTGTAGATGACGCTGTCGATTACCGACTAATAAAGTCATCAGAAGATCAAACCAAATTGCAAAACCATTTAGAAAAGATATCTGAATGGTGCGAAAATTGGCACTTGACCCTAAGTAACGAAAACTGTGAGGTCATTCACATGAGCGCTAAAAGGAACCCGATAAACTTCGGTTACATGATAAATCAGTCAAATCTGAAGGCCGTAAATTCAGCTAAATAACTAGGAATTACAATTACGAACAACTTAAATTGTAAGGAACGCATAGAAAATGTTGTGGGGAAAACTAACCAAAGACAGCGCTTTATTGGCAGGACACTTAGAAAACGTAACAGATCTACTAAGGAGACTGAATACACTACACTTGTCCGTCCCCTTTTAGAGTACTACTACGCGGTGTGGGATCCTTACCATATAAGTTTGATGGAGTACATCGAAAAAGTTCAAATAAGGGAAGCACGTTTTGTATGATCGCGAGTTATGGGAGAGAGTGTCACTGAAATGATACAGGATTTGGGTTGGACATAATTAAAGCAAAGGCGTTTTTCGTTGCGACGGGAACTTCTCACGAAATTCTAATCACCAACATTCTCCTCTGAATGCGAAAATATTTTGTTGTCACCGACCTACATAGGGAGAAACGATCACCACGATAAAATAAGGGAAATCATAGCTCATACGGAAAGATATAGGTGTTCGTTCTTTCCCCGCACTATGTCAGATTGGAATAATAGAGAACTGTGAAGGTGGTTCGATGAACCCTCTTCCAGGCACTAAAACGTTATTTGCGGAGTATCCATGTAGGTGTAGATGACCCTTACTGCTCATTGTTACCAACGCCCTCAAATGTTCTTTTTCTTGTTCTTTCTTCTCTCCAAACCCCGCTATCGCTCCCCTCTCCTCGCCCCCCTCCACACTAAACCATCCGCACATTAAACTTAAAAACAACCAGGCTGAATTCTGGCAACGACACGACACTTATGTACAGGAGCAGAGAACACAAACTTGTGAAGCAAAGAGGAACGCAACAATCTTGTTACTGGGAAGTATTGTGCGTTTCACTGTAACAATGTTACTTTATAGATACTATTGAAATGTTGACGTCCAAATTCAGGATGCATTTAAAGGTGACAGGCAATTGAATTTCTCACACAATCAGTCTCTGGAGATTGGGTTAAGTGGTGCGTGGGTGGTTGGTTGTTTGATTTGGTGCAGGGGACCAAACAGCGAAGTCATCGGTATCATCGGATTAGGGAAGGATGGCGAAGGAAGTCGGCCGTGTCCTTCAGAGGAGCTATCCCGGCATATGCCTGAAGCTACGCTACTGGTCATTAAAATTACTACACCAAGAAGAAATGCAGATGATAAACAGGTATTCATTGGACAAATATATTATACTAGAAATGTCAAGTGATTACATTTTCACGCAATTTGGGTGCATGGATCCTGAGAAATCAGTACCCAGAACAACCACCTCTGGCTGCAATAACGGCCTTGATATGCCTGCGCATTGAGTCAAACAGCTTGGATGGAGTGTACAGGTACAGCTGCCCATGCAGCCTCAACACGATACCACAGTTCATCAAGACTAGTGACTGGCGTATTGTGACGAGCCAGTTGATCGGCTACCATTGACCAGACGTTTTCAATTGGTGAGAGATCTGGAGAATGTGCTGGCCAGGGCAGCAGTCGAACACTTTCTGTATAAAGGAAGGCCCGTACAGGTCCTGCAACATGAGGTCGTGCATTATCTTGCTGAAATGTAGGGTTTCGCAAGGATCGAATGAAGGGTAGAGCCACGGATCGTAACACATCTGAAATGTAACGTCCACTGTTCAAAGTGCCGTCAATGGAAACAAGAGGTGACCGAGGCGTGTAACCAATGGCACCCCATACCATCACGCCGGGTGAAACGCCAGTATCGAGATGACGAATACACGTTTCCAGTGTGCATTCACCGAGATGTCACCAAACAGGATGCGACCATCATGATGCTGTAAACAGAACCTGGATTCATCCGAAAAAATGTCGTTTTGCGATTCGTGCACGAGGCATCACAACAACGTTTCTCCAGGCAACGACGGTCAACTGCTGTTTGTGTATGAGAAATCGGTTGGAAACTTTCCTCGTGTCCGGCGCCAAACTTTTTTGAATGCCCTGAAAAGCTAATCATTTGCATATCACAGCATCTTCTTCCTGTAGGTTAAATTTCGAGTCTGTAGCACGTCATCTTCGTGGTGTAGCAGTTTTAATGGCCAGTAGTGTATTTAGGGAAATCAAGGAAAACCTAAATCAGGATGACCGGACGCGGGTTTGAACCGTAGTTATCCCGAATGTAGTCCATTGTGCTAACCACTGCGCCACCTCGCTCGGTATAAGTAGCACGTATTACGTATTTCCTACCATGTTTGATGTGTCGTTGCTTACATAAAAGAACAAGGTCAGAAAACAAAAGCTGAGAAAGGGCTGAGCAATACACAACGAATGTCTGAGGCAGAGGGCTTTTGAATTTGTTGACTACACCACTTACCATTAGTCAATAGAAATATTTCTCTATACGCAAGACGCGCAACTCATATAACATACATTCGCTTCTATAAGAGAAACACAGATTCCTCGTAACGAAATTGCAAATTATCCTGTTCAGCTTCAGGAAGTTCAGTTTGGACTCGCCCAGAATACAAAAAAGTTATCACGTAGAATGTGAAGATCAAAATTCAGCGTCTTTAATAGCTTCCTCACTAGCTTAAAATATACCGTTTTCCTGACGCAGTTCATTCTGCTTCCTCCACACATGGAGGTGTTGGCTGTTCGCGAAACGCGAAAAGCGCCTCAAGTGTGGTGTCTGTCAATTGCTTCAAGTTCTCCTTCAGATGATAGCACGCCTGCTGTCGACCTGCTCAATGCATTCCTTGTTCTGTAAGATAAGCCGAGAGCCGCAGCAAGCTCCTCCTTCACAACTGCGGAATGACTTCTAGGTAATTACTGATGAAGAAACAGTCGCAATCGTAAAATATATTTAAAATGATCCGTTTCGGCACATTCAGTAGTCTATCTTCATATTGACAGCACTGTAAAGATTATAAATGTGCATGGTAATTAGGGAGATCAGTTCTGCATAAAACGGACAAAGGTTAAACAAAAAAGGCGTGATATTTTACCCATTTGCTGGAACTGGCGACGTGCTGAACAGTTGCGTGTTGTCAAGACGATAATTGCTGTCAGTGGCTGTACTGTCAGGCATGAAATGTTCTTGATAGCGCGCCAATTTGTTGCGCTTTACGTCAGCAGCAGCCAGTGGGCTCTTCCTTTACATAAAAATATTTATGACGTGCAAAAGAAGTATAAAACTAACAGTCGAGTTACTTGTATATGATTATACAAGTGCTGCTGTTTAAATAAATACTGCTGCTCATTAATAAAATTGCTTAACTTTAAATAAACTTTAAATGCTAATGCACCAGTAAAAGGGTTGTGGGTCGTTGAATGCCACCTGGTGTCGTCTTTTGGTTCTTCAAGGCGATGCCGTTTCCATGGAAATGGCGATGTGTTGGCCGTTGTTTGTCAAAACCGATACTGTAGGACGCTGTTGCCTAGGCAACGTTGTTAAGTGCCTATTGGCGTCCAAAGATGTTTGTACATTACGCTGTTCCCATGGAGACGTTGTCCAGGTCGCCGTTACTTTGACTGAATTGGCGTTTCTACGAAATTTTCAACGTTGTGCTTAGAGAATACTGTGATTTATAAAAGATTGGGTGAATCAGACATTTTCGATAATTATAATATGTGGGCAAAAAAAATGTTAGATAAATTATTGAAATTTCTAATGAGAGCTATCTAGATAAGTCAGTGTGTGACATTACAGCCTTTATCACTGCGATTTTTAACATGTAAAAGCTTTTTTTCTGTATTCGCGTCAGTATGTGCGAACTTTTAACATATACCAATGAATGTTTTAACCAGATATCTTTGCCGCGCTCCTGAAAAGTGCAGAATGTCACGATAGCTATAAACTGTTACACGCTGCTATCGATCAGTAAAAAAACGACGCACCTATGTTTCAAAATAACAATTGCCAATTTTTACTTCTGCAGGGAGCCGCGACGCTCTCTAGCTGTCCTTCTGTGAATGTGTTGCGAGTCGGACGCAAAAGTATTGTGGTCCATACTGATATAATCATTTTATTGTAACTTTAAGAGTTTAAGTGATTAAAAATATATGTCGCTACAAACAAGCGAAAATGTGTATCATGAAAATCCGCTCCACCGCCACAATGGGTGGCCATGTTAATGTAAGTTTCCGTTTCATAATATAATACTTGAAGCCTTGAAGTTTATTTAATTTCAAAGAAAATCTCTCAACCTTATTTTCATTAACTATACTTGTGATAATCTTTTCTGTTTAAAAGATTTATGCAGCTTATGAACCAGCGTGTGTTCTGTCGGAACAGGAGGCTGTCGTGACGACATCGTTATAGTATTTATTCCAAGTTCTTTCAGTTCCGTTTATATATTCGTACAAATCCAATTAGCTGGTCCCTTTGGTTTCTTTCATGTAACTTCTGTCTGTTTTCTCCACGCGATCTTCCTCCGAAAAAATTTCTGTTCATTTTTTAGTAATTTTCGATATCGCGAATGAGAAAAGACAGCCGCCTCCTGCTCCGAACGGAACACCACGACTTTTCTAACGTCGGAGAGTACCGCACGAATTTTCCGCTAAAAGGTAATAGAATTTCTTAAAGCTGGATCAATTACACATGTTGCTGCTGTTCTCCGACAAATCTGGTGTGATTAATAGTAATTTATTCTGTCACGACAAAAAGAACCAATTTTACTTTTACCAAGCAACCAAGCAACAAAGCTTTCAATTAAATTACTAAAAAAAATCATATCAGAAGTTATAAGATAAGATAAATGGTATTTAAAGGTTTTTCTCGTAACATATAGTATCAGTAATCGTAAAAGATTTAGGAATTAAATATAAAAGAATGACGGAGTAAGTTGGTAAAAACGAAATACGTGAAATATGATAGGTTCAGTGGCATACTTAAAAAAAGTCTTATAAGCTTATAAATCAGAAAAGGTCGTTTCGTGAAAATCTAATTGTTCATTTAAAAGAATAGAAGAGTCGTTTTTTCGGTGAATAAAAATTTCAAGATTTTCAAATATGTAATATTTCGAGGCAGCTTCTGCTGTCACCTTCTGTATGTTCCTCATTTATAAGGTGTTGTCCAAACAGTAATTTATTTCGTGAGATTCCTTAGGTATGTTGCTTAAAAGGATTTGTTTCGATGGTGATTTATAGTTTTTTGATTTTACTGTCTGAAAAAGGGAATGTACGATTTTGGGGTCATAGTTCCTCATATATGCAACTTGCTTCAACATTTCAATTTCTTTACTTCGATGGTCAGGTGTAAGTGGTGGTTTTAGCAATCTGTTAATCATAGAAAGAGTAAAAGAAGTGGCAAGATTTTGCATTAATAACTGCATATGCCATAGTTGGCTTTCTAAAGATGGCATAAAAGTTTACCATTATTATTGGAGATAGTTACGTCAAGAAATAATCGTAAACATTTTTTTGCCGCCTTCAGAAAGCCAATTATGAAAGACACGTTTTCGTAACGCCTTATATCTGGGGTTTATTTTCGATACATCACTTGTCTACCATCACCAGCGGCTGCAAATGTGAAAAACCCCAATTTTTTTTGGCAGACTACCTGGAAGTTCGTGGGACGCCAACGAAAAATTGGTAATAGCGACACCTTGAATCAACATTTTAAACATACCTTGTGGATGTTTCACTTGACAAGATATGCTCGTTGTATGATGTACACATCTGCCTCAGCCTGTTTAGTAGCACCAAGTTCTAAGCATCTCACACAATATGACTGAACGCTCTCGCTTAATTACTAGCTGGAATCCGGAAAAACCCATCTCTCCATACACACGACAAAACAGAGCATTGTTCTATAATCCGACTGAAATCTCCCCATCCAGCTTCGAAAACCATCAGGAGCCTGTCAACCAGTGCGCTCAGTACAGGGGACGCCTGGAAAACAGAGCAGTCGTCTTCTCGGCAGCGAGGATTTTTCCCAAAGCAGAACCTGAGTGTCAAACTACGTGTTTCCACACTTTTCATGCACCTTCGCAAACTCAACCGCATAAGATACGCAACAGGAAGAGCTGCTGCTATTCACAACGGAGGATGGCGAGATTTTCCGTGACGTGACTGCAGCGAGGTGGCGTAGTGGTTACCCAAATCATACAGGACTTACTCTTATCTGCTATCGCCATACTCGCAGAAGGGCTTTAGAATATCGTGTGACTGGAGAACTTGGAAACTGAATCTTAATTTACCATTTCTTTATTGGTTACCTTTATTTTTTTGGCTACGAAATATTTCGCGATACAGTTGTTGAACAGAAAGTACTCTGAAACTTCCTGGCAGATAAAACTGTGTGCCGGACCGAGACTCGAACTCGGGACCTTTACCTTTTGCGGGCAAGTGCTCTACCATCTGAGCTGCCCAAGTACGACTCACGCCCCGTCCCCAAAGTTTTACTTCTGCCAGTACCTCGTCACCTACCTTCCAAACTTTACAGAAGCTCTACTGCGAACCTTGCAGAACTGGCACTCGATATTGCGGAGACATTGCTTAGTCACAGCCTGGAGGATGTTTCCAGAATGAGATTTTCACTCTGCAGCGGAGTGTGCGCTGATATGAAACTTTCTGGCAGATTAAAACTGTGTGCCGGACCCAGTCTCAAACTCGGGACCTTTGCCTTCCGCGGACAAGTGCTCTACCATCTGAGCTACCCGAGCACGACTCACGCTCCGTCCTCACTGTTATACTTCGGCCAGTACCTCGTCTCCTACCTTCCAAACTTTACAGAAGCTCTCCTGCGAACCTTGCTTGTAATCTGCTAGGAAGTTTCATATCAGCGCACACTCCGCCGCAGAGTGAAAATCTCATTATGGAAACATCCCCCAGGCTGTGGCTACGCCATGGCTCCGCAATATTCTTTCTTTCAAGAGTGCCAGTTCTCTAAGGTTCGCAGGAGAGCTTTTGTAAAGTTTGGAACGTAGGAGGCGAGGTACTGGCAGAAGTAAAACTGTGGGGACGGGGCGTGAGTCGTGCTTGGGTAGCTCAGATGGTAGAGCACCTGCCCGCGAAAGACAAAGGTCCCAAGTTCGAGTCTCGGTCCCTCACACAGTTTTAATCTGCCAGGAAGTTTCATATCAGCGCACACGTAGCTGAAGAGTGAAAATCTCATTCTAGAAAGTTCTCTGTTTGCTTGCCACGTCAGATCCGGATCCCAGACTTTGGATGATGCTACCATCATCGTCGTCATGGCCTAAGCATTACCGTCGTAAGACCATCGGGTTTTCCACTTCTATGCCCAGACGACGATATCTGATTGCCTAGATTACGTCATGAAGTTGGAGCGTGCCGAAGAGCGCCCATTGCGTCCATAGATTATGTTTGTAGTCGCTATCCAACATCGATTTCAGCGTCACCATTTACATTAGGCGGTAAACCGTGAGTAATCTTCCTCTGTGATCTCGTCATTACCAAGCACCGACCCAGATGCATGAGCTACAAGTCTCGTTTCTCCCATTGTCTGCCTATTCCTTCTCCTCCTCTTTCCCATAGCCCTACCCATCCACCAAACTCCTCCTCGTCTTCTTCTTCCCACAATCCGCCCCAACATCCAATTTCATCTCCTTTGTGTATTACAGAACGGAACCTTATATTTTTCATGTTCTTTATTCTCAAGTTTTAGCCCTATGCAACACTATTTCGAAGCGCAACGGTGGGTTTCATAAAATGCTCTATCCATTTTGCAGAAATGCCAGTTTCTGTCAAAGCAATAGTTCGTGAGGGTCTGTTTCTTCAGATACCTAGCACCACTGACTTTGGTTTGCATATCTCGCGTGTTCTAAAGTAGTCTCGTAGATCTGGTCCCCATTGGCTTCTTCTCTATATAGGCGCTGGATTCGGCGTGAAAACCACAAAAGTTCCTAAACTGAAATTGCAGTGCGGGAGAAAATCTAAAAGGAAAGACTGAGTTCTAATAAAGTCTTTCCAAAAGGAAAGACTGAGTTCTAATGAAGTCCCTGAATCGCAACTTCTATAATGACTTTCTCTGCAAACTCCCTCGTAATACCTTTAGTCCTAAAGTCACCCTAGCACCTCTTACTGCTACCCTCCACGCCAAAGAACCCCAACCTCCCTGAAGTCCTTCCACTCTCAATGCTGTGATCACCAAAGTCGACAAAAAGATCAGAAATGAGAAAATGGAACCTTAATTGATCTCCAACTCCGATTTTTAAACACGAAAAGCTCTCCGCATTATTAAAGACCTTAGCTCCACTTAACTTTTTCGTATTCTTAGAGAATTTGCTCTCACAAGGGATCTCCTCCTTAAATAGGGAGCCCCGATATACCACCTTACTGCCATCACAATCTTGAACTTTCAAACTACCATCTTCAGTCCGACCACTGCCAAAGTGTTCAATCTTAAACGACCTCCTTACCGCAAAAACCCACCAATCTGCGCATACTTTAATGTTTTTCATTTTCTTAAACAGTGCCTTAACCATTTTTCCACTCCTACCTGCAACACCCGCAGCGACTCTCACTGCTCCTATTCTGCGAAATGCAAAGCCAAGCACCGACCTGCCAAGCCTGAATTAACTGTTCCCATCTGTCCTATCTAAAATCCTATTCATCCCAACAATTTCATCCGCCCATGTCCCACTGCTGGAGGAATTATAAAATTCATGGCGAATGTTCTCTAAAACATCCATCAAAGTTAACGAACATACACTCTCCAGCAAATTTCCCTCGCTGCGTGTTTAGTATTCTATCTAAAAACCCAAACTAGCTACTCCAACCAACAGATCTAACTGGCCTTCAATTCCCTCTAGTCCTCTCACACACACAAACCCTTATCATGGCACGACAGCACAATATCCTGTTCCATAATATATGAGTCCTCCCAATGAGTAAACCGTTATTTATGCATACCTGTTTCCTGTCATTTTAATTGAGGCCTTCCTCCAAGCCTATTACCCCATCCAAACCTTTGCCTGTATTCTACTTCATAGATAATCTCCTTTCCCTGCACAGAGGAGGGGTTGCAATTACCCATCAAAAGAAACCTTTTTTCATCCAAAACCCTTATTCAGTACTCCCACTGAAGACCGAATCCTTATCTTCTTCTTCAAAACATTACCAGTTACCTTTGACACCATATACATTTGGCCTAATCACACCGTCTCCTATGACACCCAAATAGACTGTGCTTTTTCACCTATGTTATTGGAGCTAATCGTAACCTCGACAACAGATCCCTTGCAGAACACTAGCGGTGGAGTGAGCTGACAAACTCTTCCCAACATAGAATTGCCCCCATATCACAGCACATTCGTCTTGAAAATTGCGGCGGCCTCTGTGACCAAGCGGATGTAGGCGCTTCAGTCCGGAGCCTCGCGACTGCTACGGTCGCAGGTTCGAATCCTGCCTCGGGCATGGATGCGTGTGATGTGCTTAGGTTAGTTAAGTTTAAGTAGTTCTACGTTCTAGGGGACTGATTACCTCAGATGTTAAGTCCCATAGTGCTCAGAGCCATTTGAACCATTTTTTTGAAAATAGCATCACACCAGAAGACGTCTTAGCATCCGCCATCCTCCTTGGACGTCTCACTGCAGCAGTCATCGATCAAAGGGAAGAGACCATCTACCTGATTTGCTCACCATTCCCTAAAAACTAGCTCATCCCCATGCATACCATCCAAACATCCATCAAAAAATTATCAGAGACTACACCTGCACCAACTGGAATGGATGCCCCAAATCCATAGATATCCACGCTGAAAGCTGTACTCTATTCTCCAAGTAACCTGACGATAACCCCTCTGTCATGTCCTTGCAGCAGACTGTTAGCTGCTAAATCCACGCATATTCCTACCAAGAAAATATTATATCCTCATCGCACCACCGTCGCCATACAAACACTACACATCCTCCGAGGATTCCGTCGCTAATATCGCTCCTTGCTATGGACTCGTGACTGAGAAACACTCATACGCCACTGGCAAATACATAGACACATTGCGAACTTGTTAAATGACAGAAACGGCGGAACTGCTGCCAAACCTGAGCCAAACTATGTGCTACACACGCCTTTAACTTTCCTAAGTATTGGAAAGCATTCCATCGATACATCGGAAGAAATTCCATCACAAAATATAGGTTCCTTCAAAACAAACCATCCGCTACCTATCAATCTAAGCAAGCCTGCCTCTTTGCATTTCACCTTTCCTACATATTCACGATTTCTGAGGACACGAAACTTGTAAAAATACATTATGCCTGTTACTCTATGTATCTTTGTAGAGTTCTTTTAAAGTACGCCCATGAAACTGGGTTTACATATCTATAGTGCATATTGAGCTACTGGGGATTGACAATAGTATGGAAACTACGAGAAATGCACATGTGAACATAAATGCAGATGCTAGACAAGCCTGTAGGTTGTGCTGTTGTGTATGGCCACGAACGGCACCTGTGCAAGGACCCCAATGCGTTGCATGCGTCAGTCGTGGCCAGAATGCCCAAATACTATGTCCCTCCCACCACAAGCACCCAAGCCTCAACTACTTGGGCAACGCAAAAAAAAAATTAAATTCACCAATCACAGCACAAAATGTAAAACAAATACTTCACAAAAAACACAACACTTTCTCTGTCATGTCCAAGTTACCTATGATAGCCTAAAAGAAAGTCTCCCCCTCCCCCCCCCCTCATTTTTAGTCATCCTGACATCCTTTATTACACGATCCTCTCCGTAGGTTACAATTTTGTACTGTGGGAAACTTCCAAAATCTGATTTTTCCTGAAGCTGCATAACCACCCTCCTGACACTTCCACAAACCAGCATCTCAGCCTCATCTCATTGTTTGGCGAGGTCTTCTTCTGGAGCATCTATCAACACCTGAACCGACACCATCTTCTTCCTGTTCACCAGAGCGACTTCCATCCCAACTTCTCCTTTGTTGACTAACTCCTGTACCTCACTCATCTTCACTGCCACCACATGCGCAGTCTGGAACCGCGCCACTGCTACGGTAGCAGGTTCGAATCCTGCCTCGGGCATGGATGTGTGTGATGTCCTTAGGTTAGTTAGGATTAAGTAGTTCTAAGTTCTAGGGGACGGATGACCACAGTAGTTAAGTACCATAGTGCTCAGAGCCATTTGCGACCACCTCAACAACTAAAAAACACTGTTGTTGTATCCTTTGACCTGGAGACAACCTATGAACAAGTATGACATTCTGGTCTATTTTTCAAATTCCAGACCTTGGTACTTCTGCCTTCTTGCATCATTCCTCTCCAATCGCACATCCTTTGTCATTATTAACAATATCAGTTCCCATATCTGCCATCCGAGTGCAGTTGTATCCCAAGGTTCTCTCTTCTCTCCTCTCATTCATCTCCTCCACACCGACAAGATGCCCAAACCTTCTTCACCAGTCCATCTTCTTGAGTATGGTGATGACATCGCCTTCCTAGCCCTCCCAACGCTTTTGCAAATGCAACACAATCAGTGTATTTTCTCAAGACCAACTCCCTCAAAACCTAGGCAATACTTATAGGAAGAACCACCTGCCGCTTCCACATCCATGACTTCTGTGTAATCATTTGCAACCATCCTATCCATTTAACCAACACACTAAAATGTCTCGGACTAATCTTGGACAGGAAACTAACATGGAAAACTCACCTGCTAACCATCCTGCAGAAAGTCCACTACAGACTAAAACTACTAACTGGGGGAACTTGTGAATTACACCTCTCTGGGTTTGACAGCCGAGAGATGTTAATCAGCTGAGTATACTCTTTCTTAGCACAGTCTGGATGCCCACCTTTTGCTAGGCAGAGTTCCATCGTCTACAACAAATGCTTTCAGCTCTGTCACCCAAAGTGGACACATGCCTGTAAACTGCACAATAGGCTGGTGCCACTGTGATCTATCTAATAAGGCGACTTTCCCCAAGACAACATGAGGGAGCTTCTACCTGTCGATCTACCCCCGTCCCTCCCCCCACTTGCATATTGCGAAGGACGCATCGTCCCGATTTTGGAGTGCCACTCTTGAGACTCTCCTGTCCCGTATCCGCAGTGTGGTATCGATAGCTACGATGCCACTGCTTAGGTTGGCACTACGACAGACACCGACGACAGCGCCCTCTAGCCAGCGCTAGAGAGCTCTACGAGCATCGCTACAGTCTCACCAATTTTCATCAGGTGCAGCCAGCCAGGGCACTTCGCTTCAACTTCACACCACCTTGCAGGTTATTAAATATGTTTGCATATGTTATTCGCTAGTAACGGTGCCTTAACTGTATCTGCAGTACCGAGAGATTAGTACCTCTTCCTGTTCCTGTTCCCTACCCACGCGCCGCCTCCCAGGCAAGATACAAAACGCAGCACTAAAGTGCACCCAGAAAACCAATTAAAATAGCCAGTATCAGGTTAAATATATAAGTATTAAAAGCAGTAGGTGAAATTAAAACATGCAGCCACTGTAATCACATTAACCCATATCAAAATTTACATTATCTAAGCCAACTCATATAAGGCCTAATTATTTATCGAACACATTTACTTTTCACAGCAGTCAGAAGGCCTACCATACTTGCATGAAATTTTTCAATGGCATAGTTTACTGAACATACAGGAAGATGTAACAAGCACAGATAATACACTTTGATGTATTTACGTTCTAAAATTTCGAAAGTACCCAAGTGGAAAATATAGTAGTCTTCTGTTACTTACTGTGAACATGTCAGGAAAACATTCCACATACAACACTGCAATAGCACTGCTGTTCCCAACAACTTTGCTGTATGCAACCATCATATTGAACATTTCGGTAGTTGTGTACTGGTGCATACTGTAATAATGTCACCATCGTTACTGCACTAGCACACAATGTAACTACTCAATTATGAGAAGAACAAAGAACCTTTGGAATACAAAGCACATGTACAAGTATGCAATTAAGTGCAAACTGTGAAATCAACTTACACTGGTAGTTAATAGGTTCTACTGAAACGTCCCTTTTGAACAATTTATACACGACTGTGCTTAAACTGACACAAAATAGTTTTTAGCGCAACGCAATCTGACTTTCAATAATCCCTACAAGAGAATGGCCCTGACTAACATTAACCTATATGTTTCACAAATCACTTACCTCACAAAAATCTTCGTTACTCGAACTACTGCAATACAGCGAGCGCCACTACTGCCAGCTAACTAAAAGATTCAAACTACGGAAGTCACTAACTACTGATAGGCACAGTTAGCAAATGAAAGATTTTAATAGAGAACAAACAATGTATTTACCTTTATAGTCATAATATATATATCAGTTCATGACACCAATTCTTACAAATTTCAAAACTCCGCCATCTCTCTCCCCATGTCCACCACTGCTGGCGGCTCACCTCCAACTGCGCAACGCTACGCGCCGCTAACATCCAGCCGCCCAACACTACAGTGGCGAGTATTACAACAATGCCAACACCCACTGACTGCACACAGCACAGCCAGTGTTTTTTTATACAGAGCGCTACGTGGCGTTACCAATAAAAAAAACCCAAACAGCCTACTTACATAGCCCCCATGCTCCCCACAAAAAAATTTACAAATTGTTTTGGGCAGCGTCCAATACAGATTTGAAATTTTTTTTCATAATTATGATTATAATAGCAAAGAAATTAAATGCACCACTTATTGATATAATGTTGGTCAAAAGCTAAAATTTTCTCACAGTCCTTATAGACAGTTCTGATCATTCATCACAGTAAAATAGCAGTGCTTTTCTCAAAGACTGAGCAATAAAAGAAAATGCACACAGAAGTAGTGGATTTCCATGCAGTCTTGAAGAAGTAGTGTTGTCCTTCCAACGGAAAGACAGTGCTGACTCTTGACATGCAGACAGGTAATGGGCCACAACATAGCAAACCCACAGCAGAGTCACTCGAAGTTTTGAAGAATATTGGTAGGTAGGTCAACACATAGTAGACCCATTGTAGTCCTGGTAGAGATTACGGTATTGGTGGGCCATCAGAGGTGCAGACCCATTGCAGTCCTTGTAGAAATAATGGTATTGGGGAGTCATCAAAGGTGTAGACCCATTATAGTCCTTGAAGAGATGGCCAGCATCCATCTATTGGGATTGTGCAGGTGCACAATCACCATCGTAGACTCTTGCAGAGAATATGGCAAGTCCATAAACCACCACTTGTGCACTCACAAAGTTTTTTTTCTTTTGAAATATCCTTAGAACCAGCAATGCTGTTATCCAGTCCCTTGCTGAATTATCAACATATGTGCAAACACTAACAGTCCCTACTTCTCACATATTGTCCATATACTATGACCAACAGAAACGTGTGCAGTGAAATGTAATTTACAAGTTACTTAATTTGATGAACCGGTGTCAATTACAATTTTATAACATGAGAATACAATATCAAAGGTACAAAATATATCATTAAAGAACATAATAGTACAGACAACATTTGCTGTAATACAATCTTTACAAAAGAATCGAAATAACAAATACATCTGTGTCACAGAAATTATGACATAAGTACATACACAAAAGATCAGAATACCTTTTGACACATCAACTGCACACAGGAGCATTAAAACAGAACAGAATAAATAATTTCTAAACATATTTACAAAGAATACGACATATTATTAATGCAAATTATATTTGAGGATAACAGTATTCCTCATCATAGTGAATGTAGCCGAATATTAGAAAATTCTACAACATAAGTCTTATCAGATGAACATATAAAGACAGGAAGAACATAAATACACAAGGGTACACAAACACATAGTGGGATAACACAAGGAAAGAGCAGGGTTTGTTTTACTGCAGTATTTTGCAAACAAAACTTTCTTTACTTCTCGGAGATCTCCCTTCATTCTTCGTTATTTCTAAAAAGTCCTATCTATACCTGCTTTCTGTACTTTTCTCATATAACCTCTCAGTGCATTTCTTCAAATTCATCGCAACTCATTCTCTTATATAGGCTACCCCTTTTAAGCTAACTTAAATCTACTGAGGTCAGATGCTTAACTAAGGGACGAGGCAATGCAGCAGCACAAAACAATTAATACAAACAGCAATGACAAAAAAATGCAAGTAAGCATAACGAGCAGCAATAAATGTAATAATTTATATCTAAACATGACAAAGCTGAAGCAGAACAAATATTACAGTAAAAATGTTTAATACCTATGTCACATCTTAACACCAGGGTGATGCATCACGAGAACATACGCTAGCAGATAAGTTACCAAATCGTAAAAAAATTATTTTTGCAATTCCTGTGAAGGGAAATGTCTATTTGTGCTCTCTTTTCCAAGAAAGTACATCATAAAATGATTCTTTACTGGGTCTGTAGACAGAAAATAGTGATATTAGTACATCTATTAAATTTTATTTTAACCAATGCTGCAGTGCAGATAGAAACTGGATATTAAACAAAATGAGCAATCTCTCAGCTAGAAAGACAATAGATATAAAATGTTTCTCATCATTTCATTTCAGTAAATGTCATAAATTAAGAACTCTACAGTGAAATCATGTTTTCAAGTTTGAGGGTGTCGTATTTATGATGCTTTCTTCAAAGGAATGTCAATAGCGAGGATAATGGCTTCCTTTTTTTTTTACCTGTGCCTCTGAAAGGCACACACCTAATGGCTTTTTTCCCAGGCGACTGTCGCACAGCTGGGTGCCCACGACGCATTATGTGCAGGTGGTCACTTACCTTTCTTACTGAAAAAATTACGACAGCAGTTTCCGCTACAGTGACAGTCTCATATAAAAATATTTTCACAGGTTGAGAATTTGCGTTACAAATCTGTAGAAACAAAATCCTTTAAATATAATAGTGTCCAAAAAATTTTCACCAGCATAGTGATACATTCACGCATATACACACATTTCATAACACTTAAAGTACGATTCTCGGTTTCCAACATCCTTTTTCACAAACCAGAGTCCCTAACCACTACTCGTTATTACTTACCTTATTACATATACACATATTCGTAGACACTTCTTCAATTTCTCATCATAATAAACATGTAGCATCATCAGATTCCTCATATAGCATCAACTTATTGATCATAAACATACCGCAACAGCATAATACACATCGTCGTCGTAATAATAACATCATAACACCTCAGTCAAATCTCAAAACGTCATAGCTTTCTGCAATAATTCTCTGCTCATGTCAAAAGTGTCATCTACCTCAAATGTACTTTAAAAATCATGATCTCATACCAAATATGTCATTCAAAGCTCTCATAGCAACACAATGGTTCCGAAAAAATATGAACATTTCACAAAGTACAGACCAAATACAAATTCAGAAGTCTGAAGTCATCTTAATGTAATTATATCCTCAGGTGTTACAGATTACAGCAATGGAATGAAATGTATCACGGAAAACCTTTCTATCATTGTACTTCAAATATCTTTAAAAATAAATGTTTAAGTACAAAATTAATCACTCAAATACGTGTACAGTAGCGCTAAACTGTGCGTCTTGTTTTAAGATAATCTCTGTGGAAGTGTCGTAGTTATCGTCCTCCGAAAGCTAAGTTCTGCAGATGTCAATGTACTTACCTCATGATAAACAAAGTGAAATGCTTTGCGTATAGATATCGTAGTTACTACGCTTATTGCCGTGATGAAGTAAGTACTGTACGGTAACGTATTGTTGTGCTACAGAAAAGGCTGTCTCATTGTAGCTATACCACAAAGTTACTACTAAAACATGTTTTCCTTTCCAGAAGAATTCAGAAAAACGGTGCAGATATAAAACAGATACACCGCAAAAGCACAATGTAAATTGTGTCACACATTAGTAGCGTCGTGATATAATCGTGTAGCTATCAAAGAAACCAAATGCTAAGTCATCTTTAATATCACAGAAAGTACTTCAAATAAAGAATGTCTTTTCAACTAAACCAAAATGTTGCATTAAAATCTCATTAACAGTATATATTCTAAGTATGTAAGTCTTATAGTCGTTATGTAATCGTGCAATTAACAAGCAAAAATGTACAAATAACAACACTTTATCGTCTGTTTACTATAACAATGCATTCGTAATTTCTGTTTAAAAATGTTCCCTAGGTTCTAGACTGGATAGTTTACTTCAAAACATTGTTGCATGTTAACAGTTTCTCAGTGTGACAAAGCATACTAGAAATGTGAAGTGAAATGTTTTATGTCAAAGACAAAGTTAAAAAGTAGATTATATTTCAATAAACGGTTTTACATGTGAAATGTGGTGTAAACCTTTATTCTTCCTAGTACGCAGAGTTTCAACTTCATCGCAATTATCATGTGGTATACGTCGGATTCTGTAAGGTCCATTGTAAACTAGAAAGAATTTGTGACTCAAGTGTTTCTTCTTATGTGACAATGAATGAGCTTTAATGAGAACTTTCTGACCAATATATAATTTCTTTGCATTTGCTTTACCGTGTAATTTTCTCCTTTTGTCTGCAGCAGAATTTATATTTTTAATAGCCAAATCAATTATGTCTTTGTGTCGAAGTTTACGTGTATTCGGAAAAGGTACAAGCTCTCTGATTCTGTTCGGTGGTTCATTCTTCAGTACAAGAACAGGTGGTAAAGCTGTGGAGTCATGAGGCATTTCATTCAGCATGTTTTGAAATAAGTATAAATATCTGTCCCAGTGCTGATGCTTTCTGTGACAATAAAGTCTGCAAAGCTTATTGATTTCATTAATAATCCGTTCAGACGGGTTACAATGTGGTGAGTACGAAGAAATAAAAACAGATTTGATTTTATGGTTACGAAGCATGCTTGATCAAACCGCAGATCTGAATTTCGGTCCGTTATCTGAAATTACTTTACTAACATGTCCAACTCCACGTAAGAAATTTTTAACAAAGGCGTTGGATACAGACCGTCCAGTGGCTTTACGTAACGGAGTGAAAGAAACAAATTTTGAAGTAAGTTCAACAGCGACTAGAACGTACGAAAATCCATTAGATGTTCTAACAAGCGGTCCCAACAGATCAACAGCAGCAAATTCTTTTAATTTAGAAGGAATGATAGGAAACAATGGAGTACGATGCGAGGAAGTAGATGGTTCCGCCTTTTGACAAAGTTTACAAATAGACAAGACTCTTCGAATTCTCTTTTCCATATTGTTAAAATAACAAGTCGTTCGAAGAATATGATCACATTTTCGTGGACCAAAATGTGCATAGCTGAAATGAATGTACCAAATGAGCTTATTAACGAAATCGTCTGGAATGCAAAGTACCCATAGGTTGTCATCAACAGTGCAGCGTTTGAGCAGTATGTTGTTCCTAACCAGATAATAATGCCGAACAGTGCAGCGTTTGAGCAGTATGTTGTTCCTAACCAGATAATAATGCCGAATCTGTGTGTGTGTCTTTTCATGTCATTTACTTTTGATGTCTTTCCAAATCGAATCTTTATCTTGTTCATGAGCAATGTCCTTTAAAGATGTGGTGATGAAGTTTTCAAAGGCGACTTTCTGAATGTAAAGAATACTGAAATTTTTATCGTGGTTGCTTCCTGTGTTACTTTTCTCGAGCCCAGCCGGTGCGCGTGACAGCGCGTCCACAGCAATGTTCTACTTGCCGGGAATGTAGACTATTGTGAAGTGGAATTCTTCCAGAAACAATGCCCAACGTTTTAACATGTCATGATTTAATTTTGAAGACATAAGAAGTTGTAATGCATGATGATCACTGTATACTTTTACGTACTTACCATAAAGAAAGAAACGGAATTTGTTAAATGCCCAAACGATAGCTAAAGCTTCTAATTCAGTAACGGAATGATTTTTTCAGATTTTGTTAGCACTCGGCTAGCAAAAGCAATGGTTTTCTGAACAGTAATGTCATTTTCTGTGGCTTCTTGAAATAAATGGGCACCAAGACTTCTTTAGAAGAATCTGTGCTAAGACAAAAATCTTGTGAGAGATCTGGATGAGCTAGTATTGGCGCGTTAAGTAGAGATTCTTTCAAAGAATTGAATTCCAACTGTGCTTGTTCGTCCCAGTTCCAAATAGCATTTTTTCCAGTGAGAGAACCAAGTTTTGGTGTAACTAGAATTTGCATATTCAGAAAACGACGGTAAAAATTTACGAGACCTAGAAAACTGCGGACTTGTTTTTTTGTGGATGGAACTGGAATGGCTCTGATTGCTTCTAACTTTTCAGGATCCGGCTGAATGCCTTCAGAAGAAATAATATGTCCCAAAAACTTCACCTTTGTTCTACCGATTTCAGACTTTTCCAAGTTAACTGTAATTCCAGATTCTGCAAAAATATGTAACACGCTGTTGAGGATGCGATTATGTTGTTCCCATGAGGCTTCTGCTATCAGAATATCGTCCACATATAAGGTTATGTGACGTTTTAAGAGCTCAGGTAATATGGAATTTAGCCCGCGAATGAATGCTGCCGAAGAAATGTTCAGACCAAAAGGAAGTTTCCGAAACTGATAACAAACGCCGAAACAAAGGAAAGCTGTGTATTTTCTACTTTCTGGATGAAGTTCGATCTGATAAAAACTGGATCTGAGATCAATGGAAGACAACACTTTTACACCATTAAAATTTTGAAGAAGTTCTTCCAACGTTTGCGGCCAGTCTGTCTCAGGAATAATGATAGTATTGATTTGTCTCGAATCTAAGACAAGCCTGATCGATCCATTTTTCTTCTCAACAACATGTAATGGATTGTTGTATGAGCTTACTGCAGGCTCAATAATGCCCTCGTCAAGCATAGATTGTATTTCTGTTCTAACACGGTCCCTATAATGTGCTGGATTTACGAATGGTCTAACACAAAATTTAGTATGCTCACGAACACGAAATTGGTACTGAAATCCCTTGATTGTTCCTGTTTTGTGAGTAAAACTGTGGAATGTGCTTGTAAAATCTCAAAAAGGTCCTGCCTATCAGTGTCATTACAATTCTCAATTGTTTGAATTTGATTCTGAATTAACTCAGTAGTTTCAAATATGCCGTCGATATCATCCCTGTCAGTACTTGCAGAGTGATTGTTAGTGTCTAGTTCCGTAGAAAATTCTTCAAATTTCAAAGCTATTGACTTACCTTCTTACACTAAACTTATTTCAGCATCATGAAAGTTTAAGATTGATTTGTATTCATTGAAAAAGTCTACTCCCAATACAATTTCTGTCGACAACAATGGAACCATAAGAAAGTTCATAGAGAAGCTGTGGCTTTGACAAGAGAATTCTAAGTTGATTTGTTGGCGTACATCTACACTTTTCCCAAAGATTGCACCTTGTAATTTAATCTTACGTAACGGAAGTCTGGGGCAATAGTTCGATTTGTTGCATTTGCTAAAGGCTGTTTCACTAATGACTGAAATGGGACTGCCAGAGTCAAGTACTGCCGTAAATTTTACGTCATTCACTGTAATGTGAATCACAGGATATGCAATGGTGTTATGTTTTACGTCGTGTTCCTGGAGTAAGATGTCCCTAATGTCTTCCATTTTTACGTAATTAGTAGCTACGGGAGCTGCGTCGTCAGTTTCAGAAGTACGTTTCGTGGCTGCCAGCGGTATGAGTCATTGCCTATTGTGTCTTTGTTGGCGCGCGTCGTTATTGGGATTTGGAGACCTAACTTCTACAAATTCACCTTGTCGAGAGGGCCCTGCTCTGTTTGAATCCCGCCAGTTCTGCTGCAATTCAGGTCTGTCGTTACGATCATATCGTCTGTCGTCATGTCGGTAGATTCCATAGTTTCTTTCTTGTCGGTCACGTGGTGGAGAATTTCTCCCTGAATCGTAACTGCGCGCTGGACCATTGCGTCTTAAGTTATTCCGTCTCCCTCGATAGTAATTATTTTGGTTCCCATATTGTTTGTTTCTCTGATTGTCTCTGTGATAGTCACTACCGCAGAGAGGTGATCTTTTCCTGTAATTATTACTACTCTGCCAACGGTTTTCATACGGGTGGTGTCTGTTTTGGTCACGATTTGTATTGTGAGAATAGCCTTGTCGTGTCCAGTTATTATTTCTTTCATCGCGGAATTGCGACGGACGTGTCCTGTAATTGTTGTGTTCCTGTTTTCGCGTTGCGCGATTGTCAGTGTCAATTTCTAATTCTTGTAAGAGCCCCTGAAAAGCTTCAGTGTCGTATTTGCAACGTCCTGCCAAAATAATATGCCGTAAATGTTCCGGTAATTTGATTAAGCAAATGTGGATGAGTTCTGAGGGGCTGTATGGGTTTGACAGGTACTGATTCTTGTGCAACATGTTTTCAAAATATTTCACAAGACTGGAAAATTCAGATTGTTCGAAATGTTTCATCATTATGATGCCATGTTTTACTCGGTCTTGTGTAGCTTGAGACCAATATGCTGAGAGGAAGGCATGATAAAATTCTCCTTCACTGTGGCAATCGTGAATGACCGATCGAATTCTTACAGCTGGTTCATTCTCCAAGTAGCCACACATAAATTCTAATCTGTGCTCTAATGACCGGTTGGGAGGAAAACGATGAGAGAATTGATGGAGCCACGCTTGTGGATGAATGTCGTTGCCAGAATTCTTAAATGTTTTGAATTTACGTGTAGTAATGAACAGCTTATAGTCAAAATCATCATGTCGGCGAGTCGTATGTCGGTCATTGTTATATCGTTTCGGCGGTTCCATCTCAAAATTCAGTGTACCTTGCCAATTTCTTTCATGATTTCCGAAATTTCCTGTGTTATTATTTTGTGGTTGTTCTGTATTTCTATGTCCCTCTTCCCGTACTGGAGCGCGAGTGTCCTCTGAAATATGTAATTCTTGTATTACTTGAGCCAACTGATCTCGCACTTCCCGCATTTCTCTTTTGTACTGTGTGTTGATTTGATTTTGATTCTGTTTGAATTTTCTAATTTGTTCATACTCTTCAGTGTCAGTGAAGGCTACAGGTTTTGTGTCATTCAGATCATCATCTACCTTTGTAGATATGTTAGTGAACTGATCTGAAAGTTCGGCTACTTTATCAGATAGTGAAATTTTTTCCTCTGTGTGTTTTTCTGAACCAAGTTTCAGAGTGTTCATTTGTGTTGAAAACGTATCTACTGTGTCCTTTAAGTTTTCCTGAGTTTTTGTAAGTTGGGTAACCGAATCGGTTGATGCAACTGAGTCAATTTTAGCTTGCAAGGTCTCATGATTTTCATGAACAACAATTTGCAGTTCTTTTATGGCTGCTTCGTGATTCTGTAATGCATTTTCATGCCGCGAAGAAATAGGTTGAAAATGCTCACAAATTTGTGTTTTTACGTCATTACAGACATTTTGACATTTCGATTCAGTGTTATTTAACTCATTAGTTAAATCTTCACGTGTTTGTTCAAGCGTGGTGTCTAACATCCGAAGATTTATTTCCATTGTGTCTAACTTTTGAAGATTTTGTCCCATTTGTTTCTGATTTTGTTCAAGCGTTGTGTCTAACTTCTGAAGATTTTGTTCCATTGTATCTAACTTTTGAAGCTTTTGCTGTGTTTGTCTCTGATTTTGTTCCATTAAGTCTAACTTTTGAAGCTTTTGTCCCATTTGTTGCATTAATTGTAATAACAATGCACTGGTGTATGAAACATCGTTCTTTAGTACTATTCGGCAATGCATTTGAACCGGCAATATTCGCTGTTTGAAAAACAGAAAATGTGTCTTGACTTAATTGAGAAAACGGCGAGGACGCAAAATCTGAATCTACAGTATTTGCAAGATTGTGTCCTGTCATTTCGGATTCCTGACGCGAGCTGTTGCCGACCAATCGATCGATAATGCTTCCCTGTTCACTAATTGTTTCACTGTCTACACCATTATTTGCAGCCCGCTCCATTTCCCTATGCACTATTACCAAATTACTACTTTGAACATTAGTTAATTCATTACATGGTGGTGCTAACATACTGCTTTCGTCTTCACTGTCATTTCTCAGTTTACTTTGGAGCCTAGTATTACGTTTTTCACACGCCATTATTGTCACAATATTTCACACGACAACACAGAAAACACAATTTGAAGAGCAAAAATAAGAGAACACATTAACATAGCACTAAAAATAATATCTAGTTAATTGCAAGCGCAGCTGCGAAATACTTGGTGCAAATCTACATGCATGCCACAACTGTTTTACTGTACAACAATGAAAGACTACAACTGCAAAGGAGATTCTCTCTACAATTACGCGCTAGCAATAAACAAAGTCTACACTTATTACACAAACTACAAGAAAAAAAATCAGAAGATTCCAGTGAGGTATCCTCGGCTGAGGGTCGACATATGAAACGTCCCCTCTGAACAATTTATACACGACTGTGCTTAAACTGATACACAATAGTTTTTAGCGCAACGCAATCAGACTTTCAATAATCCCTACAAGAGCATGGCCCTGACTAACATTAACCTATATGTTTCACAAATCACTTAACTCACAAAAACCTTCGTTACTCGAACTACTGCAATACAGCGAGCGCCACTACTGCAAGCTAACTAAGAGATTCAGACTACGGAAGTCACTAACTACTGATAGGCACAGTTAGCAAATGAAAGATTTTAATAGAGAACAAACAATGTATTTACCTTTATAGTCATAATATATATATCAGTTCATGACACCAATTCCTACAAATTTCAAAACTCCGCCATCTCTCTCCCCACGTCCACCGCTGCTGGCGGCTCACCTCCAACTGCGCAACGCTACGCGCCGCTAACAGCCAACTGCCCAACACTACAATGGCGAGTATTACAACAATGCCAACACCCACTGACTGCACACAGCACAGCCAGTGTTTTTTTTTATACAGAGCGCTACGTGGCGGTACCCATAAGAAAACCTAAACAGCCTACTTACACTACTACTAATTAGGTTACCAAATACAATCTAAACATGCACTGAGGACAGCGTTCTCGAAGGTCCGCTGTGCCAAATACGAGGGTTATTCGAAAAGTAAGGAACGATCGGTCGCGAAATGGAAAAAAAAACAGTGAAAATCTGACGAAGCTTTACACAGACGCGTTGGGCACCGTGTCTAGTACACCCATCGATCACGTCATGTCGCTCTTTTCAGTTCTGAGCTCACAGTGAGAACGTAAACATGGCTAGAAATTAGCGTTTCCCGCGAAGTATGAGGGCCTGGTGAACGATTTCGCATGAAACTATGCAATCCACATAGCATAACTGTCAAGAAGTTATTTCTACACGACAATTCTCGGCAACACTCTGCAGGGCAATGAAGCCGCTCCTGAAGCGTTTTCGACGGGAAGTGTTTGATCACTCACAATACTGCTCGTAATTGGCTACCCCTGAGGTTCATCTCTGCTCAAATGAACGGCTGGCTATGAACACAATATTCTGACACAGACAAAGAGCTACAGTCCAGAGCAGAAAATTGTCGAAAAGCACTAGCGGCTGCCTTCTATAATGAGGGAATTGAAAAGTTGGTACAGCGCTATGACAGATGTCTGAGTGGCGCCTGTGTAGAGAAGTAGCTGCAAGGTGTAGGTAACCGTTGCAAATAAATTAGTTTTGATTTTCATTGCGGTTTCCATTTCGCTACCTATCGTTCCTTACGTTCTGAATAGGCCTCATGCATCCATTTCTGACCAGGTATTCCCCATTGTACCATGACCAGTTTCCTTTCCTACAAAATGCACTAAATATGTCTGTGTTTTCTTTTAATATACATCCAGTATAGAAAAGTTTCCCGCAAGACGCAATAAAGAAGCTTTTATATCGCATATTATTTAGCATTTGATGGCGTTTAACAATATATTTATAATAAAACAACAACTACAAACGAAAAACATGGATAAAATTTCTCAGTTAACTTGCTGTCTCAAAATCGGATAAAATACCAAACTTTGTATGACTGCCTCCTTCGTTGTCGTCAGAGACAAAGTCTGATTGTCGTGGAACTTGCGAGGCTCCCAGTTTTATACACAGAACCCGGGATCTGATTGTTTAGCTTACGTCATGGACAGGGCGCCTTCTAAACCGGCGCCCTCTGCGTCCCCAGATCATTGGTGCAATCGCTGTGCAGCGTCAGTTTCAGCAACAGTACCTACAGTAGGCGGTAAACTACACCAGAAGTCTTCCTCCGTGTTCTTATATTTATCAGTTGCATGCTTGGATGCATTGCAAAGTCAAGAGACCACCTGACGTTGTTATCAAATAGTTTGTCATCGATGTCACCTGAAATATGGGAATATTGAAAAGTCACCAGTGACTTTTTCTCTTTATTTTTGTTGCGCACCCTTGACATCCAGTCTTGGGGGGGGGGGGGGGGCAGTTGTAAAGTTAACCCAACCTTTAGTCACGCTTTATGTAACATACACAAAGACGAAAACTAGTAAATTAAAAGTTGAGTTACTTACAAATGATTTTAAAATTGGTAAGGATGAATTTAATGTAAGTTTTGTGTCAAAAACTCGATTTACTTCGTTTATTTAAATTAAAACAGGAAAACTGGAAGGTAGACCTAAAACAATACATTTAAATCATTAAATCTACGATGTGATAACTGTAACTGTAAGCTGAAGCATTGCACTGTCACTAAAAATTGAGAAACGTGCCCTGGCTTAAACTGTCTGTTGCAGGTGGGGAAAATCTTGTCTGTTTAGTAGGTATACGGGGTGGGTATATGTGTGGAGGACAGATGGGTGGTATGGGACGAGATGGAATGAGTATTGGGTAAATGGGAAGGGAGGTGTATTTGGGGGTGGCCCTAAGGCCTCAATATGAAGGGCGAAATGGGGAAAGATGAGGAATAAAAAGGAAAACGAATAAGGAAAATAAAGGGAAGCCTCAAGAGGTGAGATGAGTGGGATGGAATCGTAATTGGTAGGAGGGTAAAAGTTGGGACCGATTTCATTTTCTGGGACAGGGAGACGGTTGGAATTTCGCCGAAAGAGGATGCGGCAGGTGCACATGTAGAGTTTGTGGAATGTGTCAGCATGGGTGTGGCAGCACTCCAAGAATGAGAACTAGATAGGAGATAATAAGATTACTGGCACTGAGTTTGCGGATAGTATAAGATACACAGAAGATTGGTTGTTACTGAGGAGAGATAGGAAGTTGATGAGACGTGAAGGATCCATGTGAGGGAAGTGGAACGAAAGGTAAAGTGAATGATGTTCAAAGATCTGAGGGACTGGTAGAACGTAGGCAGAACGTCTATTCATGCAACAATTGCATGGGAGAGGAGGGGTCAGTTCAAAGGTTTCCCAGCCAGACGAATACTCACCGTAACTAATATGCAGGCAGGTCGCCGCGCGGGGTAGCAGTGCGGTCTGAGGCGCTTTGTCACGGTCCGCGCGGCTCCCCCCGTCGTAGGTTTGAGTCCTCCCTCGGGCAAAGGTGTGTGGGTTGTCCATAGCGTAAGTTAGTTTAAGTTAGATTAAATAGTCTGTTAGCTTAGGGGCCTATGACCTAAGTAGTTTGGTCCCATAAGACCTGACCACAAATTTCGATTTCAATTTACAAGCACGTCAGATCAAATTTCACAAACTCATGTATATGATCATGAGCTAATTCCGACTCCCACCACTCTGCCAACCGATAGTTCACTTATCTCTCAGTTAATATTCTATGTCTGCAGTTTTCACGATTTCATGGCCTATTAAGATACTTGTTCATTCTCATGCCTTCGTGTAATATACTGAAGAGTTCACTTAAATCATGTCTCTGATTCGAGTGTATAGTGTCTCCCTTGTCATATTTAACGTTTTTCCATGACCAAATGCGTATTCTCGACCATATGCTTCACTGTTAGGGCTGCAGTCCTTCATAGCCTTAATCATTCCGTTGAGTACATTTATTCCGGATTTCGGTATTGAGGGTGTGTCTGTAGCACGATTGGTTTTGATTTAGTTAACTTTATTCACACACACACGTGGAGTTTCGTAGCTGTATAAACAATTTTACATTTCTGTTTAGTATTAGGTTTCAGAAACTGAGGAGGATGTTTTGGAATTCTTCAAAGAGGAACGGTTCAACAGCACGCACCAAGGAGCGCAAGCATTGGTCACATCTGATTCTGACATTTAAGGAATTGTCTGAAAAAGAGGTACACCCATGCCATCTCCAGGTACTTCATGCAGTACTAGCAGAAAGCTTCCTACGACAAGCATAATGTTTTTGCAGTAGTATTTACAGCACTGGATATTCCAACCATAATTATCAAAAGGTCTGAATAACTTATGATCAGATAATCGGTTTGTATCTGAAGCCAAACAGGCTAAAAAGGACTGAGCTACCTCCTTTCTTTCAGACATGCTCTTTCTGTCTTACTGGGTAAACTACTCACACAGGTGCGTCAGATAATGTCTATGCTCCAGGTCATGTTACGCTCATACCAAAATCAGCTGACTAGTGGAGGTTAATCTGTTACCTTTCGACCATCGCCACCAGATCTCACATCTTTCAACTGTTTTCTTTGGAGTACTACGAATGCTGTGGTGTAAGTTAGTCCTGAAATATCTTAGAACCTTATTGGACGAACCCTCGTTACGAACGAAACATCTAACGCACAGCACATATAAGTTTCTCAGAAGACGTTTTGCCCACATGATTAACTGCAAATGTGTATGGGCGCAGATTCAAGGGGAGTAGTGAATGAAAAATAAGTCTCGTGAAAAACGTTTGGAGTAAAAACGGAAGAACAACTACAGCTGCCAGTACCTAAAGAAGAAAGCCGGCCGCAGTGGTCTAGCGGTTCTAGGTGCTTCAGTGCAGAACCGTGCTGCTGCTACGGTCGCAGGTTCGAATCCTGCCTCAGGCATGAATGTGTGTGATGTCCTTAGGCTAGTTAGGTTTAAGTATCTCTAAGTTCTCGGGGACTGATGACCTCAGATGTTAAGTCCCATAGTGCTCAGAGCCATTTGAACCATTTCTTTTGAGCCTAAAGAAGAAAAACATCATCGATGTGCTAGCAGCCGGCATTTCCCGATGTAGGCGAGAAATCGAGCGAAAATGACCGTAAGTAAAGACCAACCTATCGTTAACGAAACGTTTTTCGATCTTAAAGCAAGTCAAAATGTAAATAACTTAATTAGAGATGACAGATGATGCTTTATCTCAATAAAGCGATACGCGGCTGGTGGGAAAAAAAAAGCACGTGTTTTCTGTAAATGCAACGACAGAACGAAAATACCGTCAAGAATTGTAAAACAACTATTGACAATATGGCCATTTAAACGAAGAATGAAACAACAATGAATTGTAGAACATGAGTGAAACAGAACAAGAACACTTAGTAATCTTTTTTGTCTTTCTCCTTCCGTTTGGCAAATGAAAATGAGTCGGCAGCAGGGATATACACTGCCTGAAAAAAAGTGAAGTACCCGCAAGAAACGGTCTGGTGTAATTGTAACACGAACATACCCATATGTGAATGATTACAGTTGCAGTTCTCTACGGCAGGTAGAACGGCCACCACAGTGCATAGTGTTATAGTGTTGTTACAAGCCTGGTGCGATATATAAGGGGCAAGAGCAGGACATGAGGTTGCCGAGTTCTCGTGTGAGCTATATCAGCTATATCAGTACCTGACAGTAGTGTGTAGTGTGGGTTTCCATTTGGCCGACTGGTGGAATCGTGCAATATCCAGATTTCTCGGGCAATTAGATGTGCCAGTGGCCCGATGTTGGACTGCATCGGAGAGTGAGAGCAGCCATATTCATCATCAAGGCTCCGATCAACAACTTATGACCACCACAAGAGAAGATCGCCGTACTGGGCACGAAGCACATCTAAGCGCTTCACATCTGCGCCTGTCGTCTGAGATCAAGTAATGGACTTCCTGCAACACTGCGTCATCCCGCACCATTGGCTGAAGACTAGCAGCAGCCGTACTAGGAAATTAGCGTTCCATGCATAGGCTGCAGTTAATACTACAACACAAAACGGCTGGGTTTTGAATGATGTTGTGACTACTGATGAATGGCGTTGCTTTGACTTCAGCAATGAATCGCGGTTCAACGCTATCCCAGATGACCTTCTATGGCGAACACTGCGGCGTTCTGGGGAGAGATCACATTCCTCCAATGTTTTGAACTGGTAAAACGGTGTTTCCCCCGAAGCATGGTGTGAGGAGCCATAGGGTATGACTTCAGATCGTGGCTGGTACTGATTGAGGGAATCCTGACGGCACAGATACGTCACTTACATCCTGCGTTCTCATATATTACTTCTAACGCACATTTGTAGTGATGCTATTTCCCAACAGGACAAAGCTTGTACAAACATGGCACGTGTCTCTATGAAATGTTTGTGTGGTACTGAGGTAATACTGTGGCCAGTAAGGTCCCCAGATCAGTCCCCGATAGAACATGTGGGATCAGCTCCAACCGCAGCACTGTCCCTGTGCCAGTATATGAAAGACCAGTTGCATCAGTTCGGTCCAGTTCATCTCAGGAGAATACCCTACGGCTCTATGACGCCCTTGCCAATCGAATCAGCTCATACATCCAGGCCACAGGAGATGCAACGTCATACGGCTAATGGGTTCAAATCACCAAGTTCTTTGTCATACGGGTACATGGGTTCAAATCACCAAGTTCTTTGTAAGTTTGATTTGATTCTGTAGTGGCTGAAATCACATCACATGCCCTCTCAACCCTGCAGATTCTTTTGATTTCCTCCTATACTTCTGGGTGCTTCAGTTTTCTTCTCAGTCAGTGTATTTTGGAAAGTGAAAGCCTCTTCGATACCAAAGAAGCACGAAAGAGTAATAAAGCAAACTGTATATTCAACCAGTAAAACACAGCGGATTGTGCTGTGTCATAACTGGGGGAAGTGTGAGACGTTTTAGTGTACGACATCCATACATAATACTGGTCCAAAAACATGGCAACCACCTCCTGGCAAACTCGGACGTGCATTGGTACCTGGCGGCCTCCACATTCTTCTACACTGAAGAACCAAAGAAACTGGTATACCTGCCTAATATCGAGTAGTCCCCTGCGAGCACGCAGAAGTGCTGCAACACGACGAGGCATGTACTCGACTAATGTCTGAATAGTGCTGGAGGGAACTGACACCTTGAATGCTGCAGGGCTACACATAAATCCGTTAGAGTACTAGGCGGGGGGGGGGGGGGGGGTGGGGGTGGGGGTGGAGATCTCTTCCGAACAGCTTGTTCAAAGGCATCCCATAAATGTTCAATAACGTTCATGTCTGGAGAGTTAGGTGGCCAGCGGAAGTGTTAAAACTCAGCAGAGTGTTCCTGGTCCCACTCTGCAGAAATTCTAGACGTGTGGGGTGTGGCACTCACGTGCTGGAGTTGCCCAAATCCGTTCGAATGCACAATGGACATGAGTGGATGCGGGTAAATGGAAATGAGTGGGCAGGTCTTATTACATTCGACACCACATTGGGCGACCTGCGTGGGAGATGGGAATGAAATGATGATGATGAAGACAACAATACAACACCCAGTCCTTGAGCGGAGAAAATTCCCGACCCAGTCGGGAATCGAACCCGGGCCCCTTACGACGGCAGTCCGTCACGCTGAACATGCAGCTGTCGGGGCGGACAATGTATACAGGTGATCAGACAGGAAGCTTACGTACGTGTCATCTGTCAGAGGCGTCTCTAGACGTATCAGGGTTTCCATATCACTCCAACTGGACGCGCCCCATACCATTACAGAGCCTCCACCAACTGGAACAGTCCATGGTTTCATGAGGCTGTTTCCACACACGTACACGTCCATTCGCTCAATACAATTTGAAACGAGACTCGTCCGAACAAGCAACATGTTTCCAGCCATCAACAGTCCAGTATCGGTGTTGACGCACCCAGGCGAGGCGTAAAGCTTTGTGGTGTGCAGTCATCAAGGGTACACGAGTTGGTCTCCGGCTCCGAAAGCCCATATCGATGATGTGTCGTTGAATGGTTCGCATGCTGACATTTATGGCCCAGAACTGAAATCTGCAGCAGTCTGTGGAAGGGTTGCACTTTTGGCCCATTGAACGATTGTCTGCATTCGTCGTTAGTCCCGTTCTTGCAGGATCCTTTCCCGGCCGCAGCGATGTCGGAGGTTTGATGTGTTACCGGACTCCTGATATTCACGGTACAGTCTTCAAATGATCGTACTGGAAAGTCCCTACTTCATCGCTACCTCGCAGATGCTGTGTTCCACCGCTCGTGCGCCGACTATAACAGCACGTTCAGACTTACTTAAATCTTGATAAATTGCCATTTTAGCGGCAGTGACCGATCTAGCAACTGCGCCAGTCAATTGTTGTCTTATATAGGTGTTGTCGACTGCAGCGCCGTATTCTGCATGTTTTCATATCTCTATACGAATATGCATGCCTATATCAGTTTCTTTGGCGCTTGAGAGTATAACGACGTAATTCATAACTCCAACCCTGAACTCGTTGGTGAAAATACCTGTCACCTTTAAAGTGATAGAAATGGTTGGTTGGTAACTGCTGTAATAGACATTTAGCAGCCACACTGATCGTGTGAAGACAATTGCGTAAATTTATTGGTCGACACAGCCCTCACAGCGGCCCCCGAAAACGAAGCACTCATTTGGGTTTTATTCTCCTTAGAGTACCTAACTAGAAACCATCACGAACGCGACGTCATATTTAAGCAGGAAGAGGCTGTCCTGTAAGATATCAGTTCGGTCAATCCATCTCGCGCGAAAGTATTTGTCTTTTTTCTCATAGCACGCACCTATTACACTTTGGCACGCTCCGGTTGTTTGTCACTCACCACGCCTGAGTGCGCCGCCTGATGCCAAGCGCAGACTACGCTGAAGCGACAAAAGTCTTGGAAATGGTCCTAACATCGTGTCGGACCTCTTTATGCTAGGCACAGTGCAGCAACTCGACGAGGCATGAACTCAACAAGTCGCCGGAAGTCCCCTGCAAAAATATTGAGCCATGCTGCTTCTATAGCCACACATAATTGCTAAAGTGTTGCCGTTGCAGGATGTTGTGCACGAACTGACTTCTCGATTACGTCCAGTAAATGTTCGATGAGATTCATATAGGGCAATCTTTGTGACCAAAAAATTCGCTCGAATTGTCCAGAATGTTCTTCAAACCAATCCTCAACAATGGTGGCCAATTGACATGAAGTCCATGAATGGCGGGAAACTGTTGCCAGGTAGCTGAACATCGCCGTTTCCAGTTAATAATCGGTCTAGCTTGACCAGAGAACCCAGGTCATTCCATGTAAACGCATCCCACACCATTATGGAACCACCACCAGCTTTCAAAGTACCATGGCGTCGTGGGGTCCATGACTTCGTGGGGTCTGCGCCACACTCAGACCTTACCATCAGCGCTTCAGGGGATTTCATGCTGTTACCAAAGGCAATCGAGTCGGTCGTATGGTTCCATAGCCCATTAACGCCAAATTTCACCGAACTATCCAAACAGATATGTTCCATACTGATTTCTACGGTTCACGCAGTGTTGTTTATCGGTTAGCACTGACAACTCTACGCAAACACCGCTGCTGTCGGTCGTTAAGTGAAGGTCGTCGGCCACTGCGTTGTTTGCCGGCCGGAGTGGCCGAAAGTACAGATAAAATTAGGCTATCACTTCCTGCCTCTAATTTGCCTACAGTGCGATGTATATTTTGGGAATAATTTGTACTGTTACCTTTCCTACCTTATGACGTTTCTTTCTGGATGTAAGACGTATATTACTACTTATTCACAACTTACATTTTAGACTAATTGTTATGACCTACTTTGGATATATAGTATTTTCAAAATCAGCTTTTATGTTATAAGCAGTCCCACTGCTGCTATAAGACATGTAATAAAGTTATCTCCTTCATATGTGTGTCCAAAACCGTTTCCTTGACAGTTTTCATTTCAGTTGTATCAACTGAAAATATATGATGGGTTCTGACCCAGTGCTTGTGCAAAAGTGTATAACTAGAGTGCGATATTTTTTTTGGGACAACGAGGTCACTGTTTCCTTATACCCAAGTTCTGTTTGTGTCATATGAGAAATTTATCTATAAATAATAGGTGTGATAGTGGAGGTATCTACTAAGGCAGCGGATTTCGTACACTTGTCTCTATCCAACATATAATTAATTCTTTGCCATTTGTAACAGTAGTTTTCACTCAGGAGTGCGCTAAACGATCTCTGCATCCACAATGTGTTTTTAAAACATTCTGCTTTCATAATTACGATGATTTTTGTAATTAAGCCTCAGAAATATTTATAAAGTTTTCACATATCCCAACGGGGCTTATGAGATGTGTGTATCATCGCGTCGTTAAATACGATAGCAAATTGTTAGTGTGCACACTAAAACTTTTTTAAAACACGTGATGTGTTTCATGGCATTTTGTCCTGTTATATCGTGACATATATTGTAAAATTACCACTATTTATGTATTTGACTTCTTGGTTTCAATGTAAAATTTTACTTAAATTAAGAACTTTGTATCTCTGACTTCCTACGCCAGATGGCGGTTACTGTGCTATAACAATTTCTGTTATACTTGATGTCATGTTATATGTGTATTTATTTTTCTTCTATACTAGTCCTGTAATCTGGCACCATATAATTTTACCTGTTGATTTTTATTCATACATGTTTTTTAAGTTGTTTGAAAATAACACGCCAGCGTATGTTTGAAGGATGTGCATTTCCCCCTTTCTTTTTTGCTATGCGTTTTTTAATCTACAATTTTAAATTTGAAATATTCAGTTAAAGATTTTCAATTGGACTTTGGTATATTGTAGTAATATCTTGCCAAATAAAGTATTGTTAAGTCTCCACGTGACAAACGCCACACAGAGGGCGTTCCAAGACCCTTCCACACCGAGGTCTGTCGTATAGGTGTATGTAAACAGCGGCTTCAGTTATTGTGATCGTTTCTTAGCTTTGATTACTGATAATAACTTGATACCAGTGCCTATGAGTTTAATTTGTACACCACAAGTATGTTCTTTCCAACAGTTGGTTTATACTCAGGCGTATTTGTTGTCTTTTGTTTTAATTCACTGATCGCTATGTGAAATTTTTAACTTCCAGCACTGAAGATGATCACTATGTGATTGAAAATCGATTTTGCTATCAATAAACCATCAATATTACGGCCAACGCTGACCTTCCTTCTAATTCTAGTTCCTCACAACCATGCAAGTAGTCACTATTCCCATGCGTCATCCGTGGGTGTAACGGGAAA
This sequence comes from Schistocerca gregaria, assembly GCF_023897955.1. Classification (NCBI taxonomy): domain Eukaryota; kingdom Metazoa; phylum Arthropoda; class Insecta; order Orthoptera; family Acrididae; genus Schistocerca; species Schistocerca gregaria. Next base: position 208,152,563 of record NC_064921.1, read on the forward strand.
CAGACATTAATACAACAATAACTGCGCTCTACTTTGCATTTCACAATGATATACAGAGTGTAGATACAGATTTAATTAGTACGCCACAGGTATGTTCTTTCCAACAGTTGGTTTATACTCAGGTGTATTATCTGGGAGTACGCATTAGGAGTGATTTGAAATGGAATGATCGTCGGTAAAGCAGATGCCAGACTGAGATTCATTGGAAGAATACTAAGGAAATGCAATCCGAAAACAAAGGAATTAGGTTACAGTACGCTTCTTCGCCCACTGCTTCAATACTGCTCAGCAGTGTGGGATCCGTACCAGATAGGATTGATAGAAGAGAGAGAGAAGATCCAACGGAGAGCAGCGCGCTTCGTTACAGGATCATTTAGTAATCGCGAAAGCGTTACAGAGATGATAGATAAACTCCAGTGGAAGACTCTGCAGAAGAGACCCTCAGTAGCTCGGTACGGGCTTTTGTTAAAGTTTCGAGAACATACCTTCACCGAAGAATCAAGCAGTATATTGCTCCCTCCTACGTATATCTCGCGAAGAGACCATGAGGATAAAATCAGAGAGATTAGAGCCCACACAGAAGCATACCGACAATCCTTCTTTCCACGAACAAAACGAGACTGGAATAGAAGGGAGAACCGATAGAGGTACTCGGGGTACCCTCCGCCACACACCGTCAGGTGGCTTGCTGAGTATGGATGTAGATGTAGATGTAGGAGTAGATGAGTATGTTGGCGGTAATTAAGTATGTAAATAATGCATGAGTTGGATAAAAAGTAAAGACAGCTTCATTGTAATTCATACCAGACTTTACTGATAGACGTTCACCGTGTCATATGCCTCAATGTAATCGCCCCGCATCTCTATCACCTTCTCCCACAGAGATCTTCAGCACGTCCATATGGCGATGTCTCGCAAGGTCCGCCCTGTGGCTCGGATGACGTCTTCTCTTGTGCTGCAGCGCGTGACACATAGAGATTACTTCATTTTGGCCAACGTCATAATCGCATGGACTCTTATCGAGTGAACACGGTGGATGTTACAGTATCTCTCACTCCACGTATGTAGAAACTATTCCACGGGGTTCTCCATTTGGCATCGTGCATTGCCATGAAGGACAGTGGGATGCTGTGCTAGTAGGTGCCACCGCTTTTTTTCTCAGTGCGAGACGAAGGTGATGTCGCAAGAAATTGCAGTGGAGGCAGCAGTGACCTTCCGTAAGGGGGTTCTAACTGGCATTTTCAGAACTACACACAGAAATTGAGTAAAACGCAGCCTTCGCCACTCAGATATTTATCTACAGAGTAGAAGGCGTAGCCTAACAAAAAATCTTTCAAACTCTGTTGAAACTGTGCTTTATCTGAAACGAAGTTGCTGGCAATTTATTGAAAAAATATGTTCCTGAAAATTGGACCCTCTTTTGGATCAAGGGAAATGATTTTAGGTCTTTAAGTAATTTTGTGTAATTTGGTGTAAAAATATGATGTAGAAATGTTCTGTAAATTTGCCCTCAACAATTTTCGAGTTTTGAAAATAAATGCAAATTCTGGACAAGAAGTCAGAAAAACATAACAGTTATTCACCATATAGATATAAGATAGAATATAGAGGTCACCATCATATTCCGTCTAGACAATGATGCAGGTGTCCCAAGCTTCAAAAACAGTGATGTAATTAAAAAGGGTACAACGACGACTGAAAGAACAGTTCACAGGGTAAAGACCATTTAAAAATAGTACGAAGTATATTTATTAACACATGAAAAATAAATTTAAAATCAATGTTCCTTAAGCATGGATCTATGATACGGAAAATCAGAGAGTCATTGCAGTCCGAACTGGGAAAGTTACTAGTAATTTACTGTGCCAAGAGGGCACTTTCAGAGCACCGAGGCAGTTGCAGTGGCAATTTAGAAGCGGTTCGAGACAGCGCCGGAATGCCTCGAGGAATAATGCGCTCATTGGTTTTTGTCAACAGTGTGTCGCTGTGGTCAGCAACTAATTGCAGAGTTCCGCGATAGACAGCGTTTTGCTGTTGGAACCAACCTTGAACGCAAACCTATAATGGCTGAGAACGGATAAGTTTTGAGAAATAGTGAGAAATTTTAGGATCGAATTTTACTGGAACTGTTAAGAGTTGAACTTAAGTGTGAGTTGCAAATAATTAAACGCTTATCGTTTTCGGTGTAGCATTGTTGTGCGTTAGTTGAGGAGTTTATTAACATTTGTCTGATTTATGAGCAAATTGTGTGCTTAAAATTAGTACTGAATAGAAATTTATTTTTTAGCCATGTCGAACTGAAATGTGGACAAGCGGGATTGCACATTTAATAATTTCCAGGTTTTTTTGTGGCGTGGAAAAACGCCATTGTAGGAAGGCGAATAGTAAAACGCACCGCCCCATACATCGTCATGAGGAGTCATTGTGGACACAATATTTTTTTTGTTAATGTCTAAAACTCTGTGTGCAATCATACTTAAGAAGCAAACGACGAAATGGGTCATGGACTCGTCAAAGGAAATCTAATTGTGTTCTCCTGGAATAAAATAGAAACATATTGAAAACTGTACATGAGTAAACCGCATTTTGATGGGAGCAAGGTTCCCCTCGACTATAATTTCCGTGATCGTATACGCTTACTTCAAAATAAGGGCTCACTTTCTTCTTGAACCGATTTCACATACAGGTTTCCGTTATCTTTAAATACACCACGAACATTGTTGACAGGATATTTGAACTAGGACAACTGTCATTCTTTCTCCTGTTCTTATCTTGTCGTCTCACGCTACACACGACAAGTTTGTCGAGTTACTGCCGTCATTCCCTGCTCATTCCTTTCATTTTCATGTAACTTGTTATTGCTGAAATGTTATTGCCTTCAGTCCAGTTGCCACTTTTCACTCTACTAAAAATAATAATCACTTTACTCTTTGAGCGGCAATAGTTACTTTACCTGCAAGTGAATTGTTCACGATGCTTCGTACTTGACACTTATTTTACTTGCGAATGTCATCACCTAATACCTCATACGACGCAGCATACCCCAGGTGTATTTTCACATTGTGTGATAATTCACGCACTTTGCACCCTAGAGTTTCAGCTCCAGTTGTCAGCTAACTATAGAACAATCATTAACCCTAACCCATCACCCGTACCAATAATATTACTGAAACGGTAAGTCAAAGATATTGCGGTATGCTCACAATGTTGCACGAAATCTGCAGCAATTTAGAATTATTTTCTTCTCATTTCCTTATTTATTTGGTTCTGTGGGCCTATGCGGGCCAAATTTGCATGGAGAAGGTAGGAGGCACGAACATTTTCGAATGCCAATTAGAGAATTTGTAAACAAAAGAAACTGAAGAATTAATGAAACAAAAAAGAATTGCATACGGGTATACCACTAAATAACAGAGTACAGAGAAACGTTGTCAAATGCTGTGTGAAACTGTATACAACAGAAACGGTATCCTGCAAGGAAAGCTTTCAACTTAGGGTTGAAGACTTACGGCTTATCTAGCAAAATTTTTAGCTCTCCACGAAGTCTGTTGAGCGAAAACAAAAGTTTTCCATTAAAGCACCAATTCTGTTCACGTTCCCTCACGAAACTTCATCAGTAATATGGTTAATTATCTATTAACGTTTATATTAAATTTCACATTTCATACACTGTGTACACATCTATACCGCAGTTCATATCTTCACACTATATCTAGGTTATACACCATAAGGAATTAAAATTAAAAGCACAGTACTGTACTTGTTGTATGGAATTTATTTATTTAGTTAACCGGTTTTTGGTTTATAAGGGCCGCCTTCAGACTTCGACTGTCGTCATCAGAGAGAATATTACCCCTATATTCAGTTCGACAGAGATTATCCGTCAGAGTCTGTTGATAGCCTTGTGTGACGAAAACCGATTAACGAAATAAATTGATATTATAGAATATCTACAATATTGTGCTTTTTGTTTATAATCATAAATAAATAATTCTTCCAAGAAGAGACGAATGAATCACTTAATACAATAAACAATATTTTCAGCCGAATCAATGATCTCCATCCAACTCCGGCACCCCTCCCCCCATCCCCTCCCCCGAACGAAAACATTACAGTGAGCGTTTATACTTCTACACACACCGATTAAAAACAAATTATACGAAATTATTGTGGCGAATTATGTTTAACGTAGGATTCTTTTCTGTTGCCGGCCCACGTGGTAGTTCTTGTGGCCTCGTGTTGGCTGCAGAAGACGTTCCAGCCAGAAATAGACGCCCATTTACTGTCCATATCTGCTGCCAGCAACAAACTGGACTCAGGTGGTGAATCCACAGGCACAACCGGCAAACCACAGGCATTTGCGTATGGTGAAATAAATAGAGGACGACCGCCTGCTAATTGTAAGAAAAGATAAAAGATCTCACTCTTTCCAGAACGTAGGCGGAAACGACTGAAAGGAACAGTATTTTCCTCCTCCCTTCCATCCCCTCCCCAAATGTTCCAATAGTAGTGCTAAGTACAATACTAAATTCTTTGATTTTATGTGACGTAAATTATAACGTCAGAGTCTTGTGAGTGCGTTAGTATTATATTTCTTGAATCAATTGCACGACCTACGTTCTTCTCAAATTTTCTGACAAGTGCTTTTCACATGATGTATCTCTCTGAAATGTAATTTAATAGAAGTTACGCTAAGGCTATGTACTAAGCATTGTTGTAAACAAGTTATTATTATTACATGAAAACATTTTATATATTTTATTTTTAGTAACATTAAAGTCCAAGGCATCTATAGCTACATAAGACAATGTCCACATAACGCAAATCTGACGGCGTTTTCGAATTGCGAGTTTAGAAAATTAACATTCAACTTACAACCAATCACATGAGCACAGAATTTGGAAAAAAAATTTCTAGAGGAGTGGTAGTCTAACGTTTTTGTTCAAGAGCCAATACTGACATTATGCCAGGCCACGTCATGCCGCATGTGTACCGATATTATTATTGATTGCTAATATACATAAAGTAGTACGAGGGCTCTTCAGAAAGTAAGGTCTTGTGGGGTGCGAAATGGAAACCACAGCGAAAATCCGAAAAAGCTTTGCATAGATATGTTGAGCAGTGTTTCTAGTATGCCCGTGGATCGCGTCACGTCGCTCTTTTCAGTGCTGAGTGCACATTGAGCACGTAAAGATGCTTAGAACAACAGTGTCTCTCGCCAAGTGCGAGGGCCTGGTGTGACATTTCGCCTGATGTCAGGCAGGCCACACAACATAACTGCCATACGTTTCCTTCTGCATGACAATTCTCAGTCGCACTCCGAAGGGGCAATGAAGATGCTCTTGCAGAGTTTACAATGGGAAGTAATTGATCACCCACAATAGAGCCCGTATTTGAGTCTCCCTGAGTTTCATCTCTGCTCACATGAGCCGCTAGTTATGAAGACAAAGTTCTGGAACAGACAACGAGCTGCAGACCAGCGTAGAGAATTGGTAGGAAACACAGGCAGCTTGCTTCTATGACGAGGGTACTGGAAAGGTGGTGTAACACTACGACAAACGTCTAAATCGAAGCGGCGACTATGTAGAGTTGTAGTTGGAAGTATAGGTAAAGGTTGAAAATAAAACACTTTTGATTTAACAGATGTTTCCATTTTGCGGCCTATCGTACCTTACTTTGCGAATAGGTTTCGTATGCTGTGATATTCCAGTAAACCAGCTATTGTAAGGGAGCAATAAGCTTGCCGCCGGTCCACAAGTACTGATCGCCACCATGAACTTATCCTTTAAAATCGGCATTATTCGGAACACTTCGTGTCGACTGTGCTCTGTTTCATTTTGCTGCCGCCCTCGGCGAATCCAGAACTGTAGTCTGTAATACGACTGCTGACATTTTTAAAAATATCTAGAATCCGACGAATCGACGATTAAATAAATATCATTATCGGCTCTCGATATACTTAAAATGTGTGCGGATGTGTCGATATATCGATGAAAATCTTATCGACGTACCGGCTCTAAAACTGCCGATATTTTTATCGGCAGTTTTAGAGCTGTATATTCAAGCACTGATTTATTATTAGATATTCTGTACATCAACAAGACAGCAGCCTGCATATCCCTCTTAGAGCAAGAATTGAAAGGAAAACAACGCCCAGTTAACGCTTGGCAACAACCACTTTGCTAGCAATGATAACTGCATGTAAGTGGCACAATAAAATACGTCGGTTTCGTCACATATCGAATTTGTCCGGAGAACTTCGTGTCGACTTCCCTGTTTCTTATTTATTTATTTATTTTTCATTTCGATAAACACCAGCGACCTAGCAATTGTAGTATCAAAATTGCATGGTGATGTTAAACGTTGCAATTTCTGTTAGTAGTGTCGAACGCTGATTACGTCAGCAGTTCCCCTCACACGTCTCTGCCCAACGCAAAGCCCAATCATGTCATTTAGGTTTTTGTTCATCATTTTCGGCAACTGTTTTTGAAGAATGCTGGTGTGAAGAAAAACAACACTAGTTCAGTTAGAATCTTTTTTTATTTTAATTACGTGACTCGTGCTATTTCTTCACATCGGAAATCTTATTCCATTCGCATAGCCACCTTCCAGCGCAATCGGAGATATTCTTTGGGCCACGTATTCTCACAGACAAAGAGAAAGACTGGACGTGATGAAAGCTCTAAAAGTATTGAGACTCCTTCACACAGTGAAAGTAAAGTTACGTTCTACTAAAATTTAAAAGGCCAAATGCAGATATTTACTGAAACTTGCGAAAAAATATAGTATAAGGTAAAAATATCGGTACTAGATATTGCCATATTGATAGCCATATATCGATCTATCTGGGAAAAATATATCGCTGATATATAACGACAAAGTTTGGAAAAGATATGTGTATATATAGATATATCGTTATTTTATCAACAGTCGTAGGCTGTAATCGCAATGTGAAATGTTGTGTTGTCTGAATTACCGGATGATTAACTGATACATAACAGTAGTTGTATATTGTATGATGTTTTTAAATATGACAGACAATGAAAAATGTTTGCTAAATGTTACGAGTATCACTCTTGTTGTACTAACTGCAATGTATTACGAAAGCCTTGATTTAATTCGATATTCCTTGCTACAGTCATGTACCGCATACGAAGGTGACTGTCTCTATAAAGTGCATTCACCAGTCTATGTTATACTATTTTCTTTTGGGCCGGCAGTGCATAATATCTCTTTTAATGACATGATTATAACGAACAATACCCAGCCACACTGCTTCGTACATTGTTTTCGCTTTATGTCATTCACGATTAGATCATTTCGGCATTTGCCATCATCAAGGGCTCTGTAAATACAGAAGTAAGCGATGGTCTTAATATAATGGTCTGTAACTACGACCAGAAAAGCTATAATACATCGATAGGTGCCTTTTTTTGGATTGTTACTTTCTCCTAGGTGTACAGTGGAGATTAATATCTGATATTAATCGATTTCCACGTACGCTACTCCTCTGACAGCTTGGATGATAGTCGATCAGCGATATTACATGTTTACATAGCTACCGTTATAAATAAGTGATGTGTGAAATTCAGTTGTCTTTTTTATTATTTTTATAGATTTGGTTCTAATTATGTTTTTGCCTTGAATTTGTTTTAGTTTTATTTGAAATTTTTATTTTATATTTTTAAATTTTTCATAACAGTTTTGTTGTTGTCTGTGATTAATGTTCATGTCTTTGTTTTATAATCTTCATGTTGTTATAGCAACCTATGGATATGTGTTATTTAGCGTCTCTGATTTATTACTTTACCTGTTTTCTTGATTTATAGTGAGAATAAAGTTTCCTAGGTATTTTTGTACTTCAGGTCTGCTTGCACGTCCAGTAAATTTTTAGGGTTGCTGTAAGCATGTGATTATATCTCTTTCCCCAAGATGTTCCTTCTGTGTAATAAGGAGGATTCCTAGTGCTTCGTTTATGGTTTTACAAATTGTTTTTTCTGTTTGTAGATGTTGAAAAAAAATATGGATGGGTTGTTTATATCTAACTTTGAAGTTTCTGCCGGTTTGTGCTATGCAGAAATTGTGGCATGTGTTACACGAATTTTGCAAATGCCGGGGTTGTGTATGGGAATTTTCGAGCTGCCTTTGTGTTATTGGCTGTGTGTGTTTTAATATGCAATGTGTCAGTTTTATTGAATAATTTATTACTTTGTTCGAGATGTTTTCTAGATAAGTTGTGGTTAGGTATTTTGTTTTCTTATTTTTCGTTGTGTGTATATTTAATGTTATTTCTTTATGTACATTGTGCCTTTTTGTTTGCGTTTTATTGTAGTATAATTGTGTTAAAATTTTGGGGTCATAGTCATTTTGCTGGGGATATGTATTCTAAGATTTCGTTCTGAATTGCTTGGTCTTTTAGTGATAAATTTGTTAATCTATGAAGCATTGTGTGGAAGAATAAGAGTCTGTGGCCTTTTGAATGACACGAATCTGCACTGATAAGCAATGTTTGTTGTTAGTGTTCTTAATAGCTAGGTCGATAAACTTAATTATTTTGTTAGTTTCGTATTCTGTGGTAAATTTCAGCTTGGGAATTAATTGATCCACTGCCTTTTGTATTTCGTCTATGTCAGTAACGTTACTTTCTATAAGCATTGAAGTACCCTCTACGTATCTGTAATAGTATATGATTTTTTGATTAGCTGCTTTTCTGTTATAGACCGTTACATTAAGACCATCGCTTACTTATGTATTTACAGAGCATTTGATGATGGCAATATGCCGAAATAGTTGATCGTGAACGATATAAAATAAAAACGATTTAGAGACCAATGTAACTGTGTATCATTCATAATAATCATGAATCTTTGTTATTTCCATTTGAACTTTATACCACAGTAGTCGATCGATACGAGGCACACATGCCTGTGAGTTCACAGTACTGGAAGACAAGCAACACAACATTGCCTATGTCACATCCTCTAACGCCACAGTGGCCGCCTACTTAACCCTCTGGCCTTGAGGTAAGTGGCCAACTCTACTTATAGCTCATGGCCGAATTCACCAACGTCAATTAAAATCAAACACATCTTAAAACTGTCTATGTAAGTACTTTGTTTGTTACTAAGCACTCTTAAGATGCTCTTGACGCTAATTGACGATTTCGGATATCACTTGAGAGGTGCATGTCTATAAAATACGATTGTGGCTGAGAACCGCAGATTGACGACAGCTGTTCTGGGCACTGTTTGAAAGAAACACAGCCCACGTGTGCTCGTCAGCTGCCCGCTCGTTTCAGTCGTGATCAGAAGAATTTTCTGTATGTTTGTGTAACTTTTGTTTGTTGGACTCTGCGAAAAATACTAAGAAGGCGAGAATGTCAGCATAGAGCTACGAATTAAAGAAGTTGAAAAATGGCCATCAGCTTGGAATAAAGGGTCGGAATTGTATTTTTGATCTTCATTCGACGAACTTGGGAAGAATTCATTTTGACCTTGTGTGAGGGGAATGACACTCAGGAGAGAGAGAGAGAGAGAAAAACGTATCGGTAAGAGAAACTTTACTTTCGTTCATATCATGCGATCTGCATCTTCAAATTTACCTTCATTAACAAAATAGTAGGTAAATTTAATCCGAACTTGGCCCGCTGACGGAGAGCGTCGTCTACTGTGGTTAGTGTCTACACTTGTGATATTTCATGATAAGGTGTCTTCGTGTTTAAATCCTGCTTTCATTCGAACGTAGTTGTTAAGTACTGCATTCGCTTTCACAATGTGTTCTGCACAATCAACACCGACATCCAATGGTCGATGTAGTATCCGCCAATGATTACACACTACACCAATAGTACTCTGAACAGAGATACGTGCTAAAGTCAGGCGACAGGTAAATACTTTTTTTTCATGTTTCAGCTGTTTTACGCCATAGGATCTCATTAAATTTTCCATCTACACAAATCCTTCACCACATACGCTCACGCAGGGAAGTGTCATGTCGTGTTTTTCTGCTAAAGGCCTTGGTTTCGGTATATCCAAAGATTTTTCAGTGAGTTTTGCATATACAAAGGGATTTCTGGAAATACCTGCGTCGCTGTCTTTTCTACAAGCGCTTAAGTTCACCAACGTAAATCCATTCCCAGAGCCTAATAGCGCCAACAGTACCAGAGGGGAAAAATATTTATCAGTGCAATATAAGGAACCTGAATGTTCCGGAATTTTGTATTCCGATATTTATACCCTGGAGGGTGTCGACGTATAGAGGAAACTTGGATTACTGCGCAAATCCTTGAGATATTTCAGTCCAGTTTTCTCCATCTGATGTGGGCATCACAATTTCTTTTAATTTCATTGGTAACTTCGCATAATTAACGAATTATCGAAAATATACTCGATTTGCTAAATTATATGAATGGTGTAGCTCCTCCAGTGAACATCTGCTTGCAGGATATCTCTAGTGGATAATATAAATTACCATTATTTTGTTCTTTACAGGTGCTTTGTTACATGAAAAATACAAAAACTTGATTGATAATTTTATTAGTGACAAAGAAGGGAAAATTTGGGTTTGGTGCGTGCTAGAACAGTTACATCCTTCTTACAGTCTTGCGTACAAGCTAAAGAAAAACATAGTGATTTGAACGGTGACGTAGATGAAGCTGAGACACGAGGAAGAAATAGTGCGACGGCTAATAGTGATCCACTCGTTCCTTCACCTTCTCAGGCGACGAAGAAATTGAGACCCAATGATAGCGATGACAAATTGCAGTTTTAGAGACGAGTATAGAACTGAGGTATCCTAAGTTCACTAAGTTAAAAAAAAACGAAGATGATGTTACAGTTGAAGATAAATTATTTTCTTGTCTTTTCTGGACGAAATAAAAAAAAATCTCTGAACATAGCTGTCTCAGAACTAAGCATACGTATACCATGTAATAGCATAGCATCAAAGAAAGAGCAGTGACTTCACCTCTCCCTCAACATTAGATTGTTCAGCCGAAAACAATAGGCACATACAGGAGCATTCTTCTGGTTATGGCTACACAGTGACTTGGCGGGATTTAGCAAGAAGGACACCGTCTTCAGTTCTATCCAGCAATGTTGCATACAACTCCAATTGTTCCCAGATTGAGTTGTTAAATGTTAGCAGTGACTAATATATATATATATATATATATATATATATATATATATATATATATATACTTGCCTTAAAATACTTATCGTTTTCTGAAATTCAATATCTGATGGCATTCCGGTCTGCTGTAATATCACCTTTGATGAGAACGAGCAAGGCGTCAAATAATCCTATAGATATTCTGAAGTAATGAAAGAATTTAGATCCACTGTCTCTCAGTTGCGGATACAATTAATAAAATAGTAGAGAATTTATCCATTAAAACAGGATGAACGCAATGTACGGGTTTTCTCTTTTTTCTTACAACACAACCACAAAATTATAGCTTCCCCTAAGGCCATTTTCTGGGCTCCACCGAAACAGAATTCCGACGAGTACCACTCAGATTCGTTGCGCCATTTCATCTACACATTCCGTGGTATTTGCATTTCGAATTTCCATTTGATATTTCAACTCGTCTTTGCATAGGTCTATCACTTCGTCACCTCCCTACCGGGCATTGTGAAACTCAACACCAAACAGGGTAGTACTTGCGAAGATAAGGTACCCAACCTATCAATCACAGCTGTTCATACCCACTACCAAGATCTCCCACCAGCGTGTACAAATGGTAGGAAGACTGGTAGAGCTAGGTTGAACTGTGAGTAAACATAGACTTTCAACATTTAACAACCACATAAAATACCAGTTTTCAAAAACCTTCACTAAAGGTGGCTATAAATTTAAATCAATCACCTCGGTATCCAAAATAACAAAAAAGATTTATTAACAAGATAAAGTTCTCAATAGAAGCCCAATGGAAGGGTCACTAGGCCATAATTAAAGTCCATGGCGACAGAACAAACTCCAGGGGACAAAAGCAATAATATTGAAAAATATTAAAAGCAGAGAATAAATTTACACTATTACACTCAATGCAGATGAAAGCAGTTACCAAATATAAATACACTATACAAGATATCCTATACACAGGAAGTTCAGCTTAAGTTAATGGAGCCCATGATCCCGCTGAGTTATACACATCAAGCAACTAGAATTACCACAATGCCTGAATATGTGGAACAGTATATCATGCAGATGCGTACACATCAGCTAGAAAAACGCAATTCTATCACTGAAGGCCATTACACAAACTTGAAGTTCTCCGCCTGTTTACCTGGGTGCTAGCTTGCTCGCTTCAAATGCAAGTGGGCCCGGGTTCGATTCCCGGCCGGGTTGAAGATTTTCTCCTATCAGAGACTGGGTGTTGTGTTGTCTTCATCATCGTTACATCCTCATCACCAGCGTGCAAGTCACCCATTGTGGCGTCGACTGAAATAAGACTTGCACTTGGTGGCCGAACTTCTCTGGATGGGGTCTCCCGGCCAACGATGTCATATGCTGACTTCCATTTCAACTGGCAGTTCAACTGAAGCTTGTATGCAAAATCATGTGCGAGCAGTGCGAATTAACATAGTCATTGCATATATAATCACACAACACACTACTACCATCTGCCTCCTTCAAATAAGATACCATCCATGCGACACACAGATTTACAATGCATGCCAGAGCCAGGAGAGAGCAGCATGCA